>NC_073406.1:22412978-22505478 GCF_028641065.1 Leucoraja erinaceus | reverse complement strand
ATCTCGGCCCTACAAGTCCATGCCGAACAAATTTTTTTCCCCTTAGTCCCACCTGCCTGCACTCGTACCATAACCCTCCATTCCCTTCTCATCCATATGCCTATTCAGTTTATTTTTAAATGATACCAATGAACCTGCCTCCACCACTTCCACTGGGAGCTCATTCCACACCGCCACCACTCTCTGCGTAAAGAAGTTCCCCCTCATATTACCCCTAAACTTCCCCCTCATATTACCCCTAAACCTCATAGGACTATCTTTAATCGGACTTTATCTTGCACTAAACATTATCCCCCTTATCATGTATCTGTGCACTGTGGATGGCATGATTGTAATCATGTACTACCTTTCCGCTGACTGGTTAGCACGCAATGAAAAGCTTTTCACTGTACCTCGGTATAAGTGACCATAAACAAAACTAAATAACTCTGTTCCAAAATACTTCATAGGAATTTCATCAAAGGAGATTTGTTCCCACATCCCAAGGAGGTGCAGCTTGGTCGGTTACTTGCCCACTGCCAATTGCCCCTGTGTACAAGTGAGTGGTGGGAGTCGAGGGAGTTGATGAATAGAATGGATCAGTATAGGAATGGTGCAATGGGGTGGGCACTAACTTGCAGGGCTGAACACCACCTTTTACAAGAGACATTGGACTATATATATATATATAAAATCTTAGCCCACAAGGTAGATTTGATCGGGGTGCATAAGACCCAGGTCTGACTTAAACTGGGTCCAAGGACCTGGGCAGACGGTTTGACCCATTTAAGCACGAGCTACAAGAGGCACGCAAGGAATTTTTTAACGTAGACTTGTGGAAAAGGAGTGGGGAATGGGACTGAGGGGGGTTTCTGGAAAGTGGCATAGACTCGATGGAGCGAATGGCCTCCTTCTCTGCGGCAACTATTCCATGCTTCCATCTATAAAGATTGCGTTAAAGGAGGAAAGAGAGAGGCCAAGAGGTTAGTTGCGGTCATAGAGAGATCAGCATCTACCGAGCAGGAGGTCCTATTTGACGGTGTGTCCATCTGAAGCATCTGAGATGATTTTTGTTGTGAATGTTTCCAACTTTGTCTTTGAAGTCTCTCTCAGACATCATCCTTCAGCTTAGTTTGGGGCTGTGTGTTTGCAGGGTCTGTGCATCACCCTCATTCAGAGAGGCTCATGAAGATCTAACAGTGATCACTAGGATTTACATCAGAAACATTTCCCTTGCTCATCCAGCTCGCATCACCCTACCCTGAACTCCCGTATCAACTACAGCCACACCACCCTAACCCTAGCACCAGCCCACCCCCCCCCCCCCCCCCCCCCCCCGCAACTCCAGCCCCTCACCATTGGTCCCCACCTTCCCCCCCCCCCACTATTGCCCCCCCCCCCCCCCCCACCACCCTATTCCTAACTCCAGCTCCCACTCCTGCCCCCAGCATTGTCCACACTCCACCGCTAAATACAAGCCCCCACCACCCTACCCCAAACTCAGCGGCAACTCGTCCCATCTCCCTACCCATATCACCAGCCCCGACCTCCGTATCCCCAAACTCCAGTCCCCTCCACCACCTCCCCCCCACACTCTACCCCACTCTCCAGCACTAACACTAGCCCCGCACCATCAATCCCCACCACTGCCCCCTCCCACCCTAGTAATCCAGCCAGCACCACCGCCACCCTTCTCCAACCCCCCCCCCCCCCCTCCACCCTACACCCCCTAACTGCAGCCCTCTCTGAATCACACCAACATGGCTGGGTGAACCACAGTCCGTTGAGCCCCTTTGCCCCACGACGCTCCCGTCGAACGGTCCCCGCTCCCAGATTGCCTTCCTCCTTGCTGAGCTGTTTTCACCTCTGATCAGAGCTGCGCAGCAAGTAATCTTGTAAATCATTCTCCCCGCAGATGAAGAAAAATTAATCTGTGTGTAATCTGTCATGGATGTAACTCGGACACCAGCAATGATTAGTACCACGCGCGCTCCTGTAGGATAAGGCCAAATTGCAACGAGGACGACCAGGTAAGGTGCTACACATCCGACTGCTTGCATTCAAGCTACTTTCACATTGTGGCGATTGCACGGAGCAAAGTTATTAACTGTGGGGAATTAATCAATAGGCTGAAAACAATGATCGCTGTTAATTTTTTAGATAAATAACACGGCTGTGTGAAGATATATTTAGAGTAGCGTTGTGCTGCGTTAGGACTCTGGTTCATTCCCGGGGAATATTATCGATGGCAGGGATTATATTGCATCTGGATGGATGGAACGCTGTTTAAGAAGGAACTGCAGAGGCTGGAAAATCGAAGGTAGACAAAAGTGCTGGAGAAACTCAGCGGGTGCAGCAGCATCTATGGAGCGAAGGAAGTAGGCAACGTTCCGGGCCAAAACACTTCTTCAGACTGATGTGGGGGGGGTGGGGGGGGAAGCGGTATGAACATTGAATTCTCCAATTTCAGGTAGTCCTTGCTTTCTCCCTCCTTCCCCTCTCCTTCCCAGCTCTCCCACAGCCCACTGTCTCCGCCTCTTCCTTTCTTCCTCCCGCCCCCCCTCATTAGTCTGAAGAAGGGTCTCGACCTGAAACGTCACCTATTCCATTGCTCTATAGATGCTGCCTCACCCGCTGAGTTTCTCCAGAATTTTTGTCAATCTACAGTACAAGATAAAGTCCAGTGAAGTCTGATTAAAGATAGGTAGACAAAAGTGCTGGAGAAACTCAGCGGGTGCAGCAGCATCTATGGAGCGAAGGAAATAGGCAACGTTTCGTCCCGAAACATTGCCTATTTCCTTCGCTCCATAGATGCTGCTGCACCCGCTGAGTTTCTCCAGCACTTTTGACCACCTTGGATGAAACGCTGAGTCTACCGATTCATTGTAACACCTGCCGGGTGCATTGGGCAGGATGGGGGTCTCCTCCTACAGCGGGATCTCAGCCCCTTCCATTGGAAGCACAGCGGACCAAAGGAGAGGGGCTCTCGTTCAGTTTCAGTGCAGTTCACGTGTGACGAGGTACAACGGTGTGTTTTATTGTCACGTGGGCAAACTGCCAACACGCAGTGAAATTCCTTTTCATACAAATATGTCATTTTTTTTACATTTTTAATTTTTATTAGATGCAGTGTACAAATGTATAAACTGTGGCATATGACATCATACATTTATTGTAAAGTATAGAAGTATAGAAGTATACTGAGTATAGAAGCTGGGATGTAATGTTAAAATTGTACAAGGCATTGGTGAGACCAAATCTGGAGTATGGTGTACAATTTTGGTCGCCCAATTATAGGAAGGATGTGAACAAAATAGAGAGAGTACAGAGGAGATTTACTAGAATGTTGCCTGGGTTTCAACAACTAAGTTACAGAGATAGGTTGAATAAGTTAGGTCTTTATTCTCTGGAGCGCAGAAGGTTAAGGGGGGACTTGATAGAGGTCTTTAAAATGATGAGAGGGATAGACAGAGTTGATGTGGACAAGCTTTTCCCTTTGAGAATATGGAAGATTCAAACAAGAGGACATGACGTCAGAATTAAGGGACAGAAGTTTAGGGGTAATATGAGGGGGAACTTCTTTACGCAGAGAGTGGTGGCGGTGTGGAATGAGCTCCCAGTGGAAGTGGTGGAGGCAGGTTCATTGGTATCATTTAAAAATAAATTGGATAGGCATATGGATGAGAAGGGAATGGAGGGTTATGGTATGAGTGCAGGCAGGTGGGACTAAGGGGAAAAAAAAATTTGTTCGGCATGGACTTGTAGGGCCGAGATGGCCTGTTTCCGTGCTGTAATTGTTATATGGTTATATGGTTAAAGCTTCGATTTTAATTTTTAGCTAAGATGAAATAGAAAAAGAGAGAAAAAGCAAGAAAGAGAGGAAATGAAAGAGAAAGTGAATGTATAAGACTAGAACCCCTAGATCAGTGGTTCCCAAACTTTTTTAGTTCATGGCCCCCTTGGGCTCTTTAATTTTTCTGTGCCCCCCCCCCACCCCCCTGACATTATGAGCGGGAAAAAAGTGGCCGCCTTCATTGAGCCTGTGGCCCCCTAAATCCCCAAATTTTTCTGTGGCCCCCCTGAAATTTGCCATGGCCCCAGGTTGGGAATCACTGCCATAGATGACCAAATAGTTGAAGAGTGAGTAAGTAAAAAAATGAGAGAACATAAAGACATAAAAGGACAGAAACAGAAAGAAAAACAAGATGTGATGACATACCTGATGCGTATCTCTCCCCACCCATCACCCAACCCGTAAATCGGTTTAATCCCGAAGTTGTGTCACACCATACAATCCTTGTAATGAATCAAATAGTCCACTAGAGTATTGCCATTCCCCCCCGACCGCTGATCAGCGAGTATACGGAAATAGTCTCCGTGTTTTTGGTGCCATTTTCCAAGTTCACGCTCCAGGTTCCAGGCAAGTCCCAGGCTGCTGCGGCTGTTCTTTTCGAGGTGTGTACGATCAAGCGGGAAATAGATAGGGTAAATGCACAGAGTCTTTTTACCCAGAGTAGGGGAGATCAAGAATCACAGGACACGGGTTTCAGGCGAGAGGGGAAAGATTTAAGTGGAACCTGAGGGATAACTTTTTCCACACAGGGTGGTGGGTATATGGAACGAGCTGTCAGAGGGGGTAGTTGGGGCAGGTTCAAGAACAGCATCCACAAGATATTTGGACAGGTACATGGATAGGAAAGGATTGGAGGGAAATGGGCCAAATGCAGGCAAATGGGACCAGTGTAGATGGGGCATCTCGGACAGCATGGACATTGGGCTGAAGGGCCTGTTTCCATGCTGTATGACTCGAGGTGGGACTAGCAGTGGTGGGGCAATTTGGACAGCATGGACAGGTTGGGCCAAAGGGCCTGTTTCCATGCTGCATGACTAGGCGTGACGGGCATAGGTGGGGCAACTTGGACAGCATGGACAGGTTGGGCCGAAGGGCCTGTTTTCATGCTGTATGACTCTCGGTGGAACTTGTATCTCGGACAGCATGGACAAGTTGGGCCGAAGGGCCGTTTCCACGCTCTGACTCCGTAACAATGAACCACTGACACCTCATTACATTCAGTTTATATTTGCGCGGAAGAACGTGGCGCTAATGCAATGCAACTTCCTCTCAGCTCCAGGATGGTTGGTTTGTTTACTGCAGAGTATATTTATTAATATCTCTCGTTCAGGGTGCCGAGTGTGGAATACATTTTTTGTTATTCACTGACTCGTATTTGCATAATTAATTCAGGTGTGGGCACTGGGACTAATTTCCTAATTCAATCAATCTCCCCAACTGGCTCAATCAGCAGTCTGAAAATCATAATTTATGTTAATAATTTGTCACCAGCTCATCTGTTTTTTTTAACACAGCAACTCTTAGGCAGGAGAATATCAATATATTTTTTTCTAAAACGCTCTCTCGTCCATTTGTAACCTACATCCGCAGATCGCTTAACGCAGTGGGGCAGGCGGGTGAAGTCAAGCAGGGAGATAGGGTTCAGGCTTTAAAGCCCCCAAGCTGAGGGCACTGGAAGGTTTCTGTGGAACTGTGGAGCAAAATAGTACCGCTGCAGGTCCACGATGCTGGAGTAACTCAGTAGTCAGGCAGCATCTCTAGAGAACGTGGATATGCTGCACTCTCGGGAATGTGCATCGTGGAAAATAGCTCACAAAATGGCGGGACAATCCAACAGGCCAGGCATCATCTGTGGAAAGAGAACCACTTTTGACCCAAAACGGTCGCTCTGTTTCTCTCTCCACAGACGCTGCCTGACCCGCTCAGTCTTTCCAGCATTTTCTCAGGCAGACAAAAGTGCTGGGGAAACTCAGCGGGTGCGGCAGCATCTACGGAGCGAAGGGAATAGGCGACGTTTCGGGCCGAAACTTAATTTCAGTTTTGCAGTATTTCTAGTTCATTTGATTTTTATTTACTGGGTTTAGTTTAGCGCAGAGGTACAGCGCGGAAACAGACCCTTTGACCCACCAAGTCCGCACCGACCAGCGATCCCCTTGGGCTTACACTATCCCACACACACTACGGACAATTTACACTTGCAGAAGCCAAGTAGCCTACAAACCTGTATGTCCTTGGAGGGTGGGGGGAAACCGGAGCACCCAGGGAAAACCCATGCAGGTCACGGGGAGAACGTACAAACTCTGTACAGACAGCACCCGTGGTCAGGATCGAACCCGGGTCCCTGGCGCTGTGAGGCAGCAACTCTACCGCTGCGTCACCGTGCCAACCTTTGTCAAATGACATGGGGGTGATGTTGTGACATTGGAGAGGGTCCAAAGGCGATTTGAGAAGTTAGGGGGAAACATGGAGAAGGGGAAAGATTGACCAGGCTGGAGTTAGTTCTTTATTTTGGAATATCAGTCAGACTAGAGAACCAATCAGAGGACCTGACCGGCGACCAGCAAATACCTTTTCCCTTTACAAAGAGGGAATATGGGTTGAACGTAATTGGGAGAAGGCCCGGATAGGAATTGAGGAGAGTTTTTCATTCTACTGAAGGGTTCAAGTCACAGGCACAAGAAACAGTGCCCCACGGCACTTAAAAAAAAAACCTTACATCTACTTCTCCCCCCCCCCCCCCCCCACATTCATTCCTCTAGCTTCACACTTCATAACTCCTCAATCCTTTTGTCTCACACGTTCTGTCTTTTCATCTCTGGCCTGTGTCCAACCATCTGCCTACAAACTCCCCCCACCCCCCCCCCCCCCCCCCCCCCCCCACCTGTATCAAACCTGTTACCTGCCAGGGATTTGTGCAGCCCCTCCTCTCTTCCACCTTCCTTCATCCCAACCCCGCCCACCCACCCCCCACCCCACAATTAGTCTGAAGAAGGGTTTCGACCCAAGACGTCACCTATCCCTGTTCTCCAGAGATGGTGTCTGACCCGCTGAGTTAAGGGCCTGTCCCACTTGGGTGTCATTACCGCGTCGTTTACGCGACATCCTAAAAATTAGTTGGCGCATGGTGAGGCGTGGTGGCGTACGCAGTGAGGCGCGGTAACGCGCGGTGCCTCAGGATTTTGTAATGTTCAAAATCCTCACGCGTCACATGCGTGACGTATCCCGTGCACACGCTGACGTACTGACGGTGTATGTGTAGCACATGGTGAGCACTTTGTGTCTTTCCTTGGCTTTATACACAAGAAGCCACCTCGCAAGGCCGTGGACCCTGGGATTAGTTTAATCTGGTTTGCTCCACTGGATTTCTACTGAAAACTTAACACTGACTCAGTACAGCACAGGAACTGGCCCTTCGGCCCACAATGTCTGTGCTGAACATGATGCCAAGTTAAACTAATCTCCTCTGCCTGCACGTAATCCACATCCCTCCATTCCCTGCTTTATCCATGTGTCTATCTAAAAGCCTCTTCCACACCACTATTGTATCTGCCTCCACCACCATCCCAGGCAGCTCGTTCCAGGCACCCACCCACCCTCTGTGTAAAGATATTTGCACTAAGCGTCTCCTTTAAACTTTGCCCCTCTCACCTTAAAACTCTGCCCTCTAATCTTTGACATTTCCACCCAGGGAGAAAGGTTCTGACTGTCCACCCGGTCTATTCATACACGTCTATCAGATCTCCCCTCAACCTCCGATGCTCCAGAGAAAGTGGTCCAAGTTTATCCAACCTCTCATTGTACCCTAATACCCTCTAATCCAGGCAGCATTCAGGTAAACCTGCATCCTCTCCAAAGCCTCAACGGCCCTCCTGTGTTGGGACAATCAGATGTTCAGGCAATACTCCAAACGCAGCCTAACTTAAAGGCCTGTCCCACGAGCATGCGACTGCATGCGGCAAGCACGACCTAACGTGGTCGCTTGGGCCGTACGGCCTCGCGGGGCCGGTCCCACTTCGATCGCCGGAGCCGTATGGAGTTGTGCGGAGCTGGTCCCGACATCGCGCAGGGCTCTGAAAAACTGACACTGTTCAAAAATTCTGCGCGGCAACGGCCTGCCGGCCCGCAGCCGCATTGAGGCCGTACGCAGCGTCTTGATGGCGTGTACGCCTAGCGCGAACTTCCCGTGGACTTCGCTCGAACTTCACGTCAACCCGTACGGGATCACTCGACCTCCGCGCGGCCCCCGCTTCCGTTTGGTCGCGCTTGCCGCATGCCGCATGCCGCATGCTGACTCCTACACTCAACTTGCGAAGGCAAGCACACGATATGCTTCTTCCACCACTCTATCTATGGCTTTGCCACTTTCAGGGAATGATGGGCTTGGAGCCCTAGTTCTCTCTGCATTACGAATGCATGAATCTGATGGGATAAATAGTCTCCTGTGCATAAATTTCCATTCAAAAATGAAGTAAAACGACAAGTGAACCAGTCAGTGTTGGGACTGGCTGGTAGAAGGACTCGGTTACTGGCATCAGTACAATCCATTCAAATTATTAGGTACACAAAAAAGCTGGAGAAACTCAGCGGGTGCAGCAGCATCTATGGAGTGAAGGAAATAGGCGACGTTTCGGGTCGAAACCCTTCTTCAGACCAGTACCTTACCTTCTTAAATACCATTCAAATTATTGTTGTGCCAGACATGAAGCAGTGAGGTGGAGACTGAAATGGTGACATTATTGCCATATATTACTGATTCTGAACACAATTATTGTCTTCAATCCCCACAATTGGAATTTTCAAAATGGCCGACCAAATGGTTGAAACCAAAATGGTTTCAAAACCCCCCCTGACTTCAAAGGCATTTTGCATAAACATGAAGGAATATGTATGGCCAGCCTAAAGTGAAATGTCAACACATTTTCATGTTTAATATACCTTGTACGTACTTTTACTGTTGCTCGATGTAGAGTCATAGTGTCACATAACACGGAGACAGGCCCTTCGGCCCACTTCGATCCAAGTCAATCAACAAGCCCCATTTAAGCCCATTTGCCCATGTTTGGCTCATATCCCTCCAAATCTCTCCTGTCCAAATCTCTTTTAATTGCTGTTCTGGTTCCTGCCTCCACTGCCTCCTCTGGGACCTTGTCCCATAGTGGCGCAGCGGTAGAACTATTGCCTCACAGCGCCAGAGAAACGTGTTCGATCCTGACCTCAGGTGCTGTCTGTGTGGAGTTGGCACGTTCTCCTCGTGACCGCGTGGCTTTCCTCCAGGTGCTCTGGTTTCCTCCCACAGCCCAAAGACGTGCAGGATCGCAGATTAATTGGCATCTGTAATTGCCAGAGTGTAAGGAGTGGATGAGAAAGTGGGATAGTGTGAGCGGGTGATCGAAGGTCGCTGGGCCGAAGGGCCTGTTGACCTGCTGCATCTCTAAGCCCAAGCTAAACATACCCACCACCATCTTGCCCCACAGATTCATATGAAATCTTGTCCCACGCACCTTGAACATACATCCTCTTGTTTTTGGTTCCTCTACCCTGGATCAACGACTCTGTGCAATGACCCATGTGTTGCCCTTGGGATTTTATACTCTCCTGAGTTCTGCATCACCTCCAGCAAAACCCTGACAACCGTTTACCCCATGGACACCTGCCGTAGCTGCACCACAACAGCTCCATCCAAGACCACAAGAAACTGCAGCCAATTTTGAATGCGGCCCAGGACATCGCACGAGCCAACCTCCCTTCCATTCATTCCATTTATACCCCACGCTGAGGCCTCAGCAAGGCCAGCAGCATAAACAAGGACGAGTCACACCCCGGCCACTCCCTCGTCTTCCCTCTCCTATCGGGCAAAGGGGATAGAAGTGTGAAAACGCGCACCTCCAGATTCAAGGACAATTTCTTCCCAGCAGTAACCAGGCAACTGAACCATCCTACGGCAACCAGAGAGCAGTCCTGAACCACTATTGGACTATCTTTGATCGGACTTTACTGGCTTTACCTTGCACTAAACCTCATTCCCTTATAATGTATCTGAACACTGAGAATGGCTCGATTGTAAATATGTCTGGTCTTTCCGCTGGCTGGTTAGCACCAGAGGTGGAAAACCCGGGGGGAGGGGTCAGAGGGGACACGTCCCCCCCCCCCCATGTTTTGAGGGGTGGGGGACATCCCCCCCGAAGTTTTTGTCATCCGGATTTTAAAATCTCCGCTTTCCGCGAGACAGTGGGATGGGACTGCTGATCGAGGGCGCCGATTGGACGAGAGAGACGTCGGTCAGCATGCAATGGGGGCGGGAAATGATGATTCAGCGCGATGATTGGAGGAGGGAGGAGTGTGGGGGGTTGGGGGTGGGCCTCAGGATAGAGTGCGGTGATTGGAGGAGGGAGACATGGCACAGACCTGCGCCTCATCCGTAGTCAGGATCGATCTCCGGCGCTGTCCCGAGTGCCCCCCCATC
Organism: Leucoraja erinaceus; assembly: GCF_028641065.1. NCBI lineage: Eukaryota > Metazoa > Chordata > Chondrichthyes > Rajiformes > Rajidae > Leucoraja > Leucoraja erinaceus. The sequence goes on along the minus strand of NC_073406.1, from coordinate 22,495,183 downwards.
CCGCCCCCACCACGGATGGCCAAAGAGGTCGGGAGTCAGACCGGCGCGGTACCCCCAGGCCCACAACCAGCGGAGAGAAGCAGTGCTAAACCAAGCTCAACTCTGCCTGTCCCGCCAGATTAACCTACAGCCCTGCCTGGGCTTGCGGGAAATATGACCAGCGGGGAGAAGTAGCGCTGGTGTCCCGTCAGCCCAGTCAGGGCTTGTAGGTTAACCCGGCGAGACAGGCAGAGTTGAGCTGCATTTAGCGCTGGGTTGGGCCTCCGAAGCCTCGCTCGCGCGTGTGTGTGAGTGTGCACATGCGCTCCCAGCCGCCAAGAAATTGTGTCCCCCCTGTCCCCTCCATATTTTGATAGCGAGTTCCGTACCTGGTTAGCACGCAACAAAAGCTTTTCGCTGTACCTCGGTACACGTGACCAGAAACTAAACGTGACGCTACACGTGAGGAGACACTGAACTGAAACTGAAATATGCCAGTAAAATATGTGGGGAATTATCTGTCAGCCTGGAGGGATTTTCAAAACAGGCACTCGCTCAAAGTGTGGTTTTATAATCTGTTTAAGAAACTTGTAATCCTTATAAAGTTGCACAGCCTTAAAATCTTATCATCAAAGGACAACCATCAAAATACTCCAACAGAAAAGTGCTTTGCTCACCTTAACCTTGTCACGGGTATTTAATTAAATATTATGACAGCTGTGTACCACATCGAACAACCACTATCCTTAATTACAGGCCTTCAGACTGGAGTTTGCAGCAATCCAAATGTGTTTGTGAAGAATCAGCGCTGGGCTCCGTTACAATTATAATTCCTTGAATGTTTTTTAAACAAGTGTCACATCGCTTTAGTTTTCCTTGACAGTTTCAATTTACAATTACGGTAGGCCGATAAATAGGGATTCTGCCAATGAGGGTATGGTTGTCATAACACGTCAAATGCAAAATTAAAAAAAAAATCGAGGGAGGCTTTCTCGTCCGAGATCCTTCCTTGTTTCGACCGAGAGCGTGTTTTTCTATTAACCAAAAAAAAAAAATTTAATTAATTAATCCAATAATATATACAATGCAAAACAATGCCAAACAAACCCACCACCATAACACAAAATCACCCAATTATCTAAATGAATAATCTTATGTACCAGGTACACAAAAATGCTGGAGAAACTCAGCGGGTGCAGCAGCATCTATGGAGCGAAGGAAATACGCAACGTGAACCTATCTCCTTCACTCCATAGATGCTGCTGCACTCGCTGAGTTTCTCCAGCATTTTTGTGCACCTTCGATTTTCCAGCATCTGCAGTTCCTTCTTAAATTCTTATGTAAGTCAAGTCAAGTGAGTTTATTGTCATGTGTCCCTGATAGGACAATGAAATTCTTGCTTTGCTTCAGCACACAGAACATAATAGGCATTTACTACAAAACAGATCAATGTGTCCATATACATATAATATAAATATTCTTATATACTGATATTCTTATATACTGATAACTAGGTTCTCAATCCGAAACGTCACCCATTCCTTCCCTCCAGAGATGCTGCATGTCCCGCTGAGTTACTCCAGCTTTTTGTCTCTATCTTCAGTTTAAAGCAGCTTCTGCTGTTCCTTCCCACACACACACACATACTATTACACAACTATATTACAATCCTTGTCGTCTGAGAGGCTGTGTTTGCGTGGAACGTTTAGAATACAGCTGTACTGTCTTTAAGACTTGTCAAGGGGGCTTAGTGCCAAAGGGGTTAATCGAGCCACTTGTCCTTCTCAAAGTCCGGGCCTAATCTTATACTATTCAGCAATGGAGCTTACTGGCAGTAATGTCACCTCTTTTGTCCATCGTACACCACACAGGATCAAAGGGAGCGAGCTCTCCAGTGTGTTTATGCTGTAGCTTAAATTGCCTGGCTTAATTAGCGTCACTCACACTTTCATTTGTAACTATTCAGTCCTTTCTCAAATTGCCTGAAGGACTGTAAAACTGTCAGGCCCCAATAACACTCCCTCTACTTGTGTGCTGGCCTGGTCAATTCCTGTTAAGTGGATAATTTATTTGTCACTGGCTTTTTACCCACTCGCTGAGGAATCCATTTGCACGGTTGTTTGGTCTTGACTTCCCCGGCAGAACGGTTTGTTGGGAGGGAGATGTGTCTTACGTCTGCCCGCAGAGTGCGTTCCTGCCCGCAGGAGGCGGCTGACAGAAAAACAACACCGAGGGGGCAGTGGGGCAGATGTTTGTCTCCGCGATCCGCCGCTGCCTGAGTTGTGGGCTAGTTCAACCCTACCCCCAGACCCCCTAGTGTGAAGAAGGGTCCCAACACCAAACGTCACCCATCCCTTTTTCTCCAGCGATGCTGCCTGGCCCGCTGAGTTACGCCAGCACTCTGCGTTAGTCTCCAGTTCCACTGAAGCCTGGTTTCACTCGAGCCCATAATACGAACACAGACACAAAGTGCTGGAGTAACTCAGTGGGTCAGGCGGCATCTGTGGGGGAAAAGGAACGGGTGATGTTTCGGATCGAGACCCTTCTTCAGACCCTTCGCACCTCTACTGTCCTTATCTCACACTTTTTGACTTTTTATCTCTCTGACCTTTGTCCGACCATCGGTCTTTCAAGCCCCCCCGCTACCTGTATCCACCTATCACTTGCCAGGATTTGTCCTGCCCCTCGTCTCTGCCACATTTCTCCTCAACCCCCAAAACAAAATTAATCTGAAAATGGATCTCAAGCTGAAATATCACATATCTGTGCTCTCCAGAGATGCTGCCTGACCCGCTGAGTTACTCCAGCTTTTTTGTGCCTGTCTTTGGTTTAAGGCAGCATCTGCAGTTCCTTGCCTTGAATATTCATGTGCACCTTTATACTAGTGAAAATATTCGTCCCTGTTCCTTAACACAGAATGGATTCTCACCTGTGTTTAATGCTGGAAAATCGAAGGTACACAAAAAAGCTGGAGAAACTCAACGGGTGCAGCAGCATCTATGGAGCGAAGGAAATAGGCAACGTTTCTCACCTGATTTCTGATATTGGTGATTATTATCCAGAACTCAAAGATAGACACAAAATGCTGGAGTAATTCAGCGGGACACGCAGCATCTCTGGGTAAGAGGATTAAGTAACGTTTCGGATCGAGACCCTTCTCAACCTGAAATGCTGGAAGGGTCTCTCTCCACCCCGAAACGTCACCCATTCCTTCTCTCCAGAGATGCTGCCTGTCCTGCTGAGTTACTCCAGCATTTTGTGTCTATCTTTGGTGTAAACCAGCATCTGCAGCTCATGTTTAAGAAGGAACTGTAGATGCTGGAAAATCGAAGGTCTGAAGAAGAGTTTCGGCCCGAAACGTCGCCTATTTCCTCCGCTCCAAAGATGCTGCCCCACCCGCTGAGTTTCTCCAGCATTTTTGTCTATCTGTAGTTCATTCCTACACACATCATCCAGAACTCGCTGCCTGTAACTCTGGGGGTAGCTGGTAACAGACTCACTCCAAGCATTCAAAGGGGATCGGTTGGACGCTAGAATTGAATTGGAATAATGTGCATGGATAAAGGGAGTGAGGGAGCTAGCATGATTCCAGTGGGCCGAACAGCCTCCGTGCAACATAAAGATCTGAGAATTTTTAACTAGGGGCGCATGTTGCTGGTTTAGTTTATAATTTAGTTCAGAGATACAGTGCGGAAACAGCCCCTTCGGCCCACCGAGTCCACACCGACCAGCGATCCCTGTACACGAGCACTATCCTACACACACGCATGAGGGACAATTTACCATTTTTACTGAAGCCAATTTACCTACAAATCCGTATGTCTTTGGAGTGTGGGAGGAAACCGGAGCACCCACAGAAAACCCACGCAGTCACAGGGAGAACGTACAAACTCCGTACAGACAGCACCCGTGGTCAGGATTGAACCCGGGACTCTGGCGCTGTGAGGCAGCAACAGTGTTGCTGGTGAGGCCAACATTCTCGCTGCTTCCCTTTATCCGTCTCCTCTGGCAATGCGACTGACACCCTCCTCATCCGATTAGGACAGCCTGGATCTTATCCGGGATTAACTCGGAGCATGTCTTTTATTCCAGGCAAACATGTCCAATTAGCATGCGGTGAACAAGGCTCGGGTAGTTTTGCTTTGTTTCAATGTGTTGTCAATGACACAATTACTCGCTCACTTCAAGCATTCCCCAACTTCAAGTAACCCCAAGAAATCCTGCATTGCCCCTCCCTCCATCCTCTCCCCATCCAAGTCACACCAGCTCCTCGTTCTCACCTACAGTAGCCACAGTTTCCCTTATCATCGTTACTTTATTATATAATTCATTTGTTCTATATCTCTCTGCATCATCGTCTATATCTCTCGTTTCCCTCTCCCCTGACTCCCAGTCTGAAGAAGAAGGGTCTCGACCCGAAACGTCGCCCGTTCCTTCTCTCCAGAGATGCTGCCTGTCCCGCTGAGTTACTCCTGCATTTTGTGCCGACTCTCGCTCATATCCTGGTCTGAACCTTATGCAGCTGATTCCTTGCCCAGATGTCCCTGCGGCATTTAGTTCTTATTTGGGTAGTAGATTTACATAATTGTGGTAATTCTGTTAAAACTGATCGGCGACGCACCTCTTTATTTCTCTGTGTGAGTGAGCGAGTGCCTGAGTGTACTGTCTATACGGACACATACCCCCCTGGAGACCAGCCAGGTAGCCTATTCACCACAAGTGACACTACCTGCTCATTATAATCTCCGACATTTGTGCAACTGATTCCCCGGTAAATACATAACCCATTTGCTAAAAACAATTGTGCTCGGATTAGAATTTATAAGCAATAAAGTGAAAAAGGGCCAAATTGAAATATCTGTGCTGTGGTTCAATTACTCACGCTGGGTGAAGCTGAATGTAAATGCAAGCCCCATTACTATACAAGCTTAATGTTTCACAAGAGGCTGTTTGCAAACTGCCAGACTGAACACAGTCAGAGAGATGAGCAATGGAAATTTAAAAGATTGAAAACAATGATCTTTTTTTTTTGCCCCTGAATCATCGAATAATTCGGCAGAAACAGTTGGATTGCGGTTTGAGGTTTCAGAACTGCACATCACAGTAGCTCTGGGTAGAGATTTGGTCGCCTCGTTGGACTTTAGAACGGGGATGTGACGAGAACAGGGCCGCACGGTGGCGCAGCGGTAGAGTTGCTGCCTTAAACCCCCTGTCCCACGGTACAAGTTCATTCCAAGTGTTCTCCCGAGTTTGCCCTGATTCGAACTGGGAGATTTACGGTAATGGCCGCTCGTCGGTACTCGGGGCTCTCGTGGACATTTATCATCATGTTGTAAGATCTTCACGAGTCTTCCCATGCTTACCTGTCGTTAGCGAGTCTTCCCGAGTACCTGTTGTTAGCGCTAAGAGACGTCCCCGAGCTCCGACGGACCCGCTACGTTCATTCTCCGTGCTTACCACGAGTTTGATTTTTTTTAACTCGGGAGAGCTCTTGGAATGAACTCGTACCGTGGGACAGGGCTATTACAGCGCTTGCAGCGTCTGAGACCCGGGTTCCATCCCGACTAAGAGTGCTGTCTGTACGGAGTTCATACGTTCTCCCCGTGCGTTTCCTCCCACACTCCAAAGACGTACAGGTTTGGAGACTAGTTGGCTTAGTGCACGTGTAAATTGTCCCTAGCGTGTGTAGGATAGTGTTGGTGTACGGGGAGGTCGCTGGTCGGCGTGGACTCGGTGGGCCGAAGGGCCTGTTTCTGCGCTGTATCTCTAAACTAAACTAAACTAAAAACAGGTGTGGTTTGGAGATACAGCACGGAAACAGGCCCTTCGGCCCACCGGCTTCATGCCGTTCGCAGTAGTTCTATATTATCACACTTTTTCATCAACTCTCTACACACCAGAGGCATTTTTTTTGAACAGGCACCTGGTGAACATAGAGAGAACGTGCAGGCTCCACACAGACAGCGCCTAAGGTCAGATGGAACCCAGGCTGGGGGAGGTGATCAATAGAAGCACTATCTGCTGGGTCACCATGGCCGTTTGAAGATGATTGTGCATTGAGGATCATGTCTTAGATTTTAAGACTTAATCCAGCACAAAAATAGGCCCTTCGGCCCAACTTGCCCATGCAAACCAATATGTCTTATCTACACTAGTCCTACCCGCTCACGTTTGGCCTGCATCCCATTTAAACCTTTAGACTTTAGACTTCAGAGCTACAGCACGGAAACTGGCCTTTTGGCCCATTGAGTCCATGCCAAGCAGCGATCGCCCCGTACACTAACACTATCCTACACACACGGGGAGGGGGGAATTACAATTTTCAGAAGCCAATTAACCTGCAACCCTGTACGTCTTTGGAATGTGGGAAGAAACTGGAGCACCTGGAGAAAACCCACGCAGGTTACGGGGAGAATGTGCGAACACTGTACAGATAGCACCCATACGTCATGATGGAACCCGGGTCTCTGGCGGTGTAAGGCAGCAACTCTACCGCTGCGCCACCGTGCCGCCCTTTCCTATCCTTCCACCTGTCCAAATGCCTTTTAAAGTGAGTTGCACAAACAACTCATTTTGCAACCCACCAATTTGACGATCTAGAAAAACAAAATGCAGCTTTGAATTTGATTTTGTGTGCCCGCGAAGGTTGAGATTCTGCAGCCTGAAGTTAAACCGATTTTCAGAGAGAACTTCCTGCAAAACATGGTTTGAAGCTGTCACCCAGTGTAGTGGCAACCGTATTCAACACAGAAATAAAGGTGCCAAACAAGGTCAGCACAGCCCAAAGGTGGTTAGGCAAAACAGAAAAATCCATGGGAACACACCAGTATTTGTTTGAAATAATCAACAGTGAACTATCAATATCATTGTGCGGCTTTATGTCATGTTTTGTGTTGGAAACGCTGTTGTTTAGCTCAAAGCTGCCACTCCAGTCTACTTCAATGCAAAGCCACTGAAAATCCCTGGAGTGTAAGAAGGAACTGCAGGTGCTGCTTTACACCCAAGACAGACACAAAATGCTGGAGGAACTCAGCGGGACGGGTGGCATCTCTGGAAAAGAAGGAATGGGTGACTTTTCGGGTTGAGACCACTCTTCTTAACCCGAGACTTCACCCATTCCTTCTCTCCAGAGATGCTGCCTCTCCCGCTGAGTTCCTCCAGTTTATCTTCACTGAAAATGTCTCCTTGCTCAAGATTTTTGCCACGGAATTACTGCCCACTGTATTTCCTACGTACATGAGACATAATTCTCCACTCCATCAACTGCTCAGTGAGGGGGTGGTGTCAGGGTGGGGGGGTTCTCGTGTGTTGGGAGCCACTGACAAATCAGTAGCTGGTCAGATGGAGGACTGGCTGTTTCAAAGGCACAAACACTGCTTACGTTGCAAAGCACGGCAGCATCCCCGCAGAGGTAATACCAAGTTAACATTTTAGGCCAAGGATAGACACAAAGTGCTGGAGTAACTCAGCAGGTCAGGCGGCATCTCTGGAGACACAGACAGGTGACGTTTCAGGTCGGCACCCATCTTCAGACCCGAGAACACTCATCCCTTCTCTCCAGAGATGCTGCCCCCGTCCCGCTGAGCATTTTGTGTCCATCTTCTGTGTAAACAAAGCATCTGCAGTTCCTTCCTATAACGTTTCAGGAGCTCAGAGGGATTTTGGTCGGGCGGTATTCGAGGTGATAATGGGCACCTTGTTACAATTCCCTCCGAGGACCTCAGGAAAGTGCAGACGGCAGTAGTCCACAAACAGAAGGCAAAGCAGCAAATGTGGGGCCAGATCATAAGATTCACACTCTGGCAGACCTCATTCACGCCGGCTTTAAAATGTAGCTTTTAACACTCTATTTTTGTTCAATATTTTTCTTTCCCTGCGAGTTATATCACTTCCTACACACATCCAAAGGTGGTGCAGCGGGTAGAGCTGCTGCCTCACCGCGCCAGAGACCCGGTTTCAATCCTGACCTCGGGTGCTGTCTGTGTGGAGTTTGCACGTTCACTTTTATGCTGGTTGGTTTCCTCACTTTTGTTTACACAAAAACACAAGGCCAAGTTTTCTGAAAGAGACGTAAAGTCGTTTTTTGTGGAACCGCAACTTCTAAACCGTCAAGCAGTGAGTGGCCAAATGTTTAAGAAGGAACTGCAGATGCTGGGAAATCGAAGGTAGACAAAAATGCTGGAGAAACTCAGCGGGTGAGGCAGCAGCTATGGAGCGAAGGAATAGGCAACGTTTCGGGTCGAAACCCTTCTTCAAGCAGTGAGTGGCGCTGTGTTAAAACAAGTAACGTAGTGGCGGCTTGGTGGCGCAGCGGGTAGAGCTGCTGCCTCACAGCGCCAGAGACACGGGTTCAACCCTGACCTCGAGTGCCGCCTGCGTGTGGTGTTGGCACGTTCTCCCCGTGACTGCGTGGGTTTCCTCCTGGTGCTCCGGTTTCCTCCTACATCCCAAAGAGGTGCCGATTTGGAGATTAATTGGCCTTGTGTAAATTGCCCCTGGTGTGTAAGGAGTGAGTGAGAAAGTGGGATAACATTGAACTAGTGTCAACGGCCTGTTTCCATGCTGTAAACTAAACTAAATTAATATTGCTATAACAGATGATGTGACTATTTTTACATTGCTGTTTGTTGGAGCCTTCTGTGTGTGAAGTGGTTGCCACATATCTTTCATTTCAGGAGTGATATCTGTTCAATCGAAGATTGCTGTTGGATGTCCTGAGGTTATGACAGGTGCTATAGAAAGTCTTTCCCTTTCACTGATCATGTGCACCAATGCATATGCGAGGCTGCAGTGGTCATTGGGTCAGCTCCCTTGCAGTAACATGACAGCGTGCATTGCCTGTAGAGCTCATGCTGAATGGTTGAATTCCTCAACACCAACACCTGGGCGGTCACGGTGGCACAGCGGTAGAGTTGCTGCCTTACAGCGCTTGCAGGTTCCATCCCGACTACGGGTGCTGTCTGTACGGAGTTTGTACGTTCTGCCCGTGACTTGCGTTGGGTTTCTCTTTGAGATCTTCGGTTTCCTCCGACACTCTAAATGCGTACAGGTTAATTGTCTTGGTGGATGTGTAAATTGTCCCTAGTGTGCGTAGGATAGCGCTAATGTGCTGGGATCGCTCGTCTGTGTTAACTCTGTGGGCCTGTTTCCGTGCTGTATCTCTAAACTAAACTCAAAAAACTAAACCTGGACCCTTCATTTGTTTTTGCAAACTCTTAAAAACTCTTTGCATATGTTTCTCTCCTGTTAACTTTGAAAGTGATTGTAACTGTCCCTAACTTACAAACCATCTGAACAGATGCCTTTTAATATAAAGCACATTGATACAGTCAGCTAGCACAAAGACACAGTGCAGGAATGCTTGGAATAAGAAATAAATATTTGGTGCTGTGCGGTAATAAATCTATTAAAAGTCATTGCCATTTAATAGAAGATTTACAAGGATGTTGCCAAGACTCGAGGGTGTGAACTAAAGGGAGAGGTTGAGCAGGCTGGGACTCTTGGAACGCAGGAGGATGAAGAGTGATTTCATAGAAGTGTACAAAATCATGAGAGGAATAGGTTGGGTAATTGCCCAGAGTTGGAGAATCGAGAAGCAGAGGACACATAGGTTCAAGGTGAAGGGGAAAAGATTTAATAGGAACGTGGGGGTAACTTTTTCACACAAAGAGTGGTGGGCGTATGGAACGAGCTGCCAGGGGAGGTAGTTGAGGCAACGTTTAAAAACATTAAGAAGCATGGGCGACACGATGGCGCAGCGGTAGAGTTGCTGCATTACAGCACCAGACTCGGGTTCGATCCTGACTAAGAGTGCTGTCTATACGGAGTTTGCACGTTCTCCCCGTGACCATGTAGGTTTCCTCCGGGTGCTCCGGTTTCCTCGCACGTCCCAGAGACATGCAGGTTTGTAGGTTAATTGGATAGTAAATTGTCCCTAGTGTGTAGGATAGTGCTTGTGTACGAGGATCGCTGGTCAGCGTGGACTCGGAGGGCTGAAGGGCCTGTTTCCACGATGTATCTCTAAACAAAACTAAATTTGAACAGGTACTGTACCCGGATAGGATATGTTTAGAGGGATATAGGCCAAAAGTAGGCAGGTGGGACTGGTGTAGATGGGGCATGTTGGTTGGCGTGGGCAAGTTGGGCTGAAGGGCCTGTTTCCACACTGTACGACTCCATGACTCTAAATGGTGTAAGCATTGTAGCTATTTCCAGTTTTATTACAGCAAGCACCGATGATCTCATCGGTAAGACTTGGTTTCTGGGAATTGGTGAGCAGGAACTATGACTTCAGACTCCACTATCAGTAAATGCTGCCGTACACCAACATGCACATTATCTCAGCCCCCTTATCAGGTTCGGTAACTCCAGCAGGTGAGGCTGCACCGATGTTGTGCCAATCAGGTTGATTTTTAAACGCCGTTTATCCGAGAGATCGGTGTGCCTCTTTAACCTTTGGAAAGTTGTCCGATAACAGGAGAATAAAATGACAAGCGAAAGCAAGTGGAAGTGACAATTAAAATGGAATTACTGACTATGAGATATTCCTTACATAAATCCAAATCTTGTTATAATGGGTACTGGCAAAACAAACTGTCTAATCCACACCTGGAGTTGGGTAGCAGGGTGGTCTCCTGATAGTTAGTTCAGTTCACTGTGCCCGGTGCTGGGAAACGCTCTCTTGTATTTAAGTCCCACTCCAGCACAGAACCCAGGAAGTGCTGCTTTGTTAACGGTGCAGCCTGTCGGAGAAGACCCAGACTCACTTGGGTAAGGCACAAAAAAGGTGGAGTAACTCAGCGGGTCAGGCAGCGTCTCTGGAGAAAAGGGAATGGGTGGCATTTTGGGGTCGAGACCCTCTGTCGGACTGAGAGTCAGGGGAAAGAGAAATGAGAGGGTGATATAGACGGGGATAGAAACATAGAAAATAGGTGCAGGAGGAGGCCATTCGGCCCTTCGAGCCAGCACCACCATTCATTGTGATCATAGCTGATCGTCCCCAATCAATAACCCAATGTAGAGAGATATAGGACAAAGGAATGAATGATATACAAAAAAGTGCCGATGATCAAGGGAGCAGACCATTGTTAGCTGTGGGCGAGGTGAAACCATATTACAGACTATGAGACTCCACACGATCTCAGCAAGCTAGTAGGCGTTGGGTAGGAGTAGACGTCCTGTGTCATTATCTCTATCAAAGAGGAGGTCAGTTATCTCCCCTGTCCAGGGCAATAATTACCCCTTGATAAACATCTCTGAAACAGCTTAAAGTAAACCCTCTTATTCGTTTAGTTTAGAGATACAGCGCAGAAACAGGCTCTTTGGCCCACCAAGTCCATGGCGACCAGCGACCCACACACACTAACACTATTATCCCATTTTTATCAAGTTTATCCATATCCTTCTCAACCTTTTCTATCCCATGTACCCGTCCAAATGTCTTTTCAACGTTGTTATAGTCCCTGCCTCAACTACCTCCTCTGGCAGCTCGTTCCATGCACCCACCATCCTCTGTGTGAAAAGGTTGCCCCTCTAGTTCCTATTAAATCTTTTCCCTCTCACCTTAAACCTACATATCACCTTAATATCCTAGTTATATTGCATTTTAATATGTGGCTGTTTTGTTTCCGATGTGTCTGAAAATAAAGAAAAGATGGAGATACTGGAAATCTGAAACAGAAATCTAATATTCAGGGAACAGTCGGCAGATCAAGAACAGCAGACAATAGACAATAGACGTGGAGTAGGCCATTCGGCCCTTCGAGCCAGCACCGCCATTCAATGTGACCATGGCTGATCATCCCCAATCAGTACCCCGTTCCTGCCTTCTCCCCATATCCCCTGACTCCGCTATTTTTAAGAGCCCTTTCTAGCTCTCTCTTAAAAGAATCCAGAGAACCCGCCTCCACCACCCTCTGAGGCAGAGAATTCCACAGACTCACCACTCTCTGTGAGAAAAGTGTTTCCTCGTCTCTGTTCTAAATGACTTACTCCTTATTCTTAAACTGTGGCCCCTGGTTCTGGACTCCCCCAACATCAGGAACATGTTTTCTGCCTCTAGTGTGTCCAAACGCTTAACATCTTAATGTTTTAGATCAAAGACCCCTGATCGCTAATATCTTGCGCCCTACCTCACTCACCCAGGCAAAACAAAGGTTTGAACAACGCAATAAAATTCCCCCTCCCCCCCCCCCCCCCCCCCCCGTCTGTCTTCAGACTGAACGAAGGCTGTTTATTTAAGTCAGGTGAAAAACCATTACCAACTCACATGATCAACACACTCAGGTGAAAGAGCCAGATTCAAAGTGGCAACAGTTCAGCGGTTTCAGTTTCAGTTCAGTTCAGTTTAGTTTATAGTCACGGGTACCGAGGTACAGTGAAATGCTTTTGTGGCCTGCTATCCAGTTAGCGGAAAGACAATACATGATTACAATCGAGCCATTTGCACTGTGTAGATACATGATAAGGGAATAATGTTTAGTGCAGCGTAAAGCCAGTAAAGTCCAATCAAGTGTTTAAGAAGGAACTGCAGATGCTGGAAAAATCAAAGGTAGACACAACAGTGGGTGAGGCAGCATCTATGGAGCGAAGGAAATAGGTGAAATTCTATACCTTCGCTCCATAGATGCTGCCTCACCTGCTGAGTTTTTCCAGCATTTGTGTCTAAAGCCACAATGATAGTCCGAGGGTCATCAATGAGGTAGATAGTAGTTCAGCACTGCTCTCTGGTTGTGGTAGGATGGTTCAGTTGCCTGATAACAGCTGGGATGAAACAGTCCCTGAATCTAGAGGTGTGCGTGTTCACACTTCCCAGTATCTCCTCTGCTTGTTTTCGAAGCTTTGTTTAAAATTGCTGCCGTTCTTGAGCGGAGATGTCGTCTCCCACAGACCCCGTGCTTCGGCGGTGGAAGGGTTAACGGTGGTACTTGGCGATAGCTTGAAACTGCAGCCAAGTAGTCACCTTGGAGAACCAGGCACACTGTCTGCAGCTCGCACTTCGGGAAGACACTGGGCAGGTGTCTATTTCCACACTTCACTAAGTACTGGCCTGCTTTAACTTTTGCCCTTTAGTCCCCGATCATTCATTCTGTCTTGTGCTATTGTGGGGAGGGGAGGGAGGGGTTTAACTGAATGAAATGATCTATTTTGTTTCATGTCATTAGTTCCATCTGTTCGAGGAACAACCTTGTACGTTTCTAACCTAAAGCTTGAGTGAGCCCAGGAGCTGGCCGGTACAGTGCAGCCAGGAGCCCTGCCGTTCATGCCTCACGTCCAAACAGCTGTCAAAATATTCCTCCTTAAAAAAAAAATACAGGTTCTGTACATTTCACCTTCTGTTATTTCTGACGGCAGATTGTATTTACTGCGCTGGGTCTGAGCAGGTTTACAGCTAATTAATGATTTGACAGGCACAGCGTTTGAGATTAGGTCTAATTCCGGGATGGTTTTGTGTTTCCCAACAAATTGGCTGCTCGGAGACGGTGAGGTGACGTTCTCCAGAGAGAGGGGAGAGTTCTCCCTCTGTGTGTCAGCCTCGTAGCTCACTCCAGATCTGGAGGTTTCACAGCAATGGGAAAGTAACGGAAGAGGCAAGGTTGTGATTATTCCGAGATACCTTTCACACACACACACACACACACACACACACACACACACGCGCACACACGCACGCACGCACACACACGCACACACACACACGCACACACACACTCACACACACGCACGCACGCACGCACGCACGCACACACCCACGCACACACGCACACGCCCACACACACACACACACACACACACACACACGCACACACACACGCACACACACACACACACACACACACACACACACACGCACACGCGCACACACGCCTGGTTTCTTTGGGGGTCTTTTTGATTCGGTTTTCAGATTGTAGTTTTTGGTTAGTTGGACAAAGCCAGGTTTTTATGATCATTCATGAACTTTAGTCTCAAGGTGCAGCCACTAATGTCGGCAGAGAGCAATGACATTAAAATAGCTAATAATAATAGTAAGGGCATGGACACATATAACGTCATAATAACTGATTCATCCAGATTCTGGGATAGTTTCAACACAGCTGTCATCAGGCAACTGAACCATCCCATCACCAACTAGAGAGCAGTCCTGACCTCCTATCTACCCCATTGGAGACCCTCGGACTATCTTTAATCGGACTGTACTGGACTTTATCTTGCACTAAACGTTATTCCCTTTATCATGTATCTGCACACTGTGGACGGCTTGATTGTAATCATGTATAGTCTTTCCGCTGACTGGATAGCACGCAGCGGAAACACTTTCCACTGCACCTCAGTACATGTTCATCAGTAAGCTCATGAGATCTAGGAGCAGAATTAGGCCATTCGGCCCATCAAGTCTACTCTGCCATTCAGTCATGGTTGATCTATCTCTCCCTCTCAACCCCATTCTCCTGCCTTCTCCCCACATCAATGACGAATAACTAAACTAAATTAAACTAACTAAACTAACATTTACCACCATTGTCACATGGCTGACCAACAATTGCAAACACAAACAGGATTAATGTGTACTCCGAATACATATTTTAAAAGGCATACACATCATTCTTACAGCAGAATTAATGTATATGTAAATTCTGAATGGTTGACATTTATTGCTGGAATTATATTTTATTAACAAAGCAAGTTTATCAAGATGTCCTCCGTCTTGTTTTTATTTTCTATTATTATTACAATTAGAATCACACAAAAAAAATCAAGCCTTAATAATCAATAACAAAACTGTGGTGGTAAAACTAAGATCAGATTTTGGGGTGGCACGGTGGCGCAGTGGTAGAGTTGCTACCTTATAATGCCAGAGACCCAGGTTCAATCCTGACTATGGGCGCTGTCTGTACGGAGTTTGTACATTCTCCCTGTGACCATGTGGATTTATTCCAGGTGCTCTGGTTTGCTCCCACACTCCAAAGATGTACAGGTTTGTAGGTTAAGTTGCATTGGTAACATTGTAAATGATCCCTAGTGTGTGTAGGATAGTGTTAGTATACAGGGATTGCTGGTCAGCATGGACTTGGTGGGCCGAATGGTATGTTTCAGCACTATATCTCCAAACTAAACTAAACTAATTTAAGCCTTTCAAACCCTTCTCAAACATTCTCAAACATGTTGCTTTGTCAGGAAGCAGAATTTCTTCAAATTTATTTACATAAAAAAACTGAATTTTCTGATTGTGAGGTAGTTTTTGTGGAACCAGTGCTTCTAAACTGTCAAACAATGGATGAAAGTGGAGTGGAGCTGAGTTAAAAAGTGGTGGCGGCAAAGTGGCACAGCAGGTACAGCCAGTGCCCCACAGTGACAGAGACCCAGCTTCAATCTTAACCTTGGGCGCTGTCTGTGTAGAGTTTGCACGTTCTCACTATGACCGCGTGGCGTTTCCTCCGGGTGCTCCAGTTTTCTCCCACATCCCAAAGACGTGCGGGTTTGTCGGCTGATGCAAATTGCCTCGAGTGTGTTGGAGGTGGATGAGGAAGTGGGATAACAGAGGACTGGTGTGAACAGGTTTGGTTCATCTCAGATTAGAGACACGGCATGTAATCTAGTCCTTCCTCCCACTGAGTCTTAACGCACAGTTGAGTACAGCATGGAAACATGCCCTTCGGCCCAACTAGTCCGTGCTGATCATCAATCACCTAGAACTAGTGCGAAGGTGTGGTCGCTGGTCGGCGTGCAATCGTTGGGCCGACGGGCCTGTTCCTGGTTTGTATCTTTAAACTAACTTTAACTAAGTCCCTGAACTAAACAAAACTAAGTGGTGAGTTTGAGGGGAGGGAGGTGTTTGATGAGTTCCAGTCACCGCTCTCTACGCCCTGACTCACTCACGCTCCCATCTCCGAGTCCGCACACTCTCAGATCCAGTCCCACATCAGATACACTTTGGCCCAAGAATAAGGTCAGAATTAGGCCATTCGGCCCATCCAGCCTAATACGCCATTCAATCACGGCAGATCTATCTCTCCCTCCACACTCCATTCTCCTGCCTTCTCCCCATAATCCCTGACACCCGTACTAATCAATAATGTATCTATGCTTTACAAAATATTCATGCACTTGTCCTCCACTGCCATCAGTGGCAAAGATTTCCACAGATTCACCACCCTCTGACTAAAGCTTGCATTCTGTGTGTTCTCTTGCACTAACAGTCAACCAAGTGGGTAGATGGGGCGTGCGTTTGTGCTTCAGTGCAGTATTGAGGGAATTCTGCCTGACAGAGGGAGTGATGCTGCAATGTAAAACTCAGTTGAATGTTAAATTACCAAAGCCAACTATCCTACAAAACCTGCATGATTTTGGGAAGTCCTAGCCTGCTCAACCTATCCCTATAGCTCGGGCCCTCGAATCCTGGCAACATCTTCGTTAATCTTCCCTGCTCGCAATGAGTTTTTGTGGCCCCTCGGGCTTGGATCGGGTGCTGCTTCTCCCACTGCGAGTTACAGTGAGTTTGGATGTGAACAGTAAAGATCCGTGAATGTTCTTGGAATTTGCAATCTGTCCGAAAATTGGATGAAAATGTAAATCGCACACTTAGCTGTGAGTTGCACGCTGTTTGTCCAACCATCTGTCTGACCAAGGTACACACCCACCAACGAGTTCTAATTAAAAAGACAGCTCCTGACTGGGGCGGGCTGCTATTAATTCAGGTAGTTAATTTTTAATTTAAAGGCACTGCTTCATTTTTTTCCATTGCGACGTGGCTGGGATCGAACCCTGCCCTGTGTACAAGTGACATTTGTTGATTTACACAACTGTCTCCAAAATTGCATCTCCCAGCCTGAATGATCGTAACAAACAAAAAATATCTATGTACTCTGCAAGGTCGACATTTAAAAAAAAGTTTCAGAAATGTTCTAGTTACACACACAGCCTCTCTCCACGCCGGCAGTGCTCTGTATAGGTAATCTCTGTCTGTACGTAATCTCCTTCGCTCTGCATGTAGCCTCCCTGTACACCGGCTGTCCCTGTGTACAGGTAATCACTCCAAACACACTCTCCCTATCTCCATCTATGCAGTCTCTGACTACACACAATCTCGACTCTCTCCACAATCAGTCTCTCTGCACATATTCTCTCTCTCTCTCTCGCACTCTCTCTCTCGCACTCTCTCGTTCTCTCTCTCTCTCCCTCCCTCTCTCTCTCTCTCTCTCTCCCTCTCCCCCTCTCTCCCTCTCTCCCCATCTCTCTCAGTCTCTCTCTCTCTCCATCTCTCTCTCTCTCTTTCTGTCTCTCTCTCTCTCTCTCTGTCTCTGTCTCTCTCTCCCTCTCCGTCTCTCTCCTCTCTCTCTCTCTCTCCCCATCTCTCTCAGTCTCGCTCTCTCCATCTCTCTCTCTCTCTCTTTCTCTCTCTCTCTCTGTCTCTCTCTGTCTCTCTCTGTCTCTGTCTCTCTCTCTCTGTCTCTGTCTCTGTCTCTCTCTCTCTCTCTCTCTCTCTGCACCCTTTGTGTAAACAAGTTACCCCTCAGGCTCCTATTAAATCTTTCCCCTGCTCACCTTAAACCTATGTCCTCTGGTTTTTGATTCCCCTACTCTGGGCAAGAGGCTCTGTTCCTGACCTATTCCTCTCTAGATTTTATACACCTCTAAAAGATCATCCCTCGTTCTCCTGCGCTCCAAGGAATAGAGTCCAAGCTTGCTCAACCTACCCCTGTAGCTTAAACCCTCGAGTCCTGGCAACATCCTCGTAAATCTGCCCTGCACCCTTTCCAGCTTGGCAACATCTTTCCTATAACATGGTGCCCGAAACTGAACACATGATTCTAAATGTGGTGTCACCAACGTCTTATACAACTGCAACATGACCTCCCAACTTCTATAAAGTGGAGAAATTAAAATTCAGTTAATCACACGGTCTGGAATAAAAAGCTAGAATCAGTAATTGTGACCATAAAAACCCATCTGTTTCACCGATGTCTTTCAAAGTAGGAAGTCAGCTACCTTGTGACTCCCCCCCCCCCCCCCCCCTCACTAATACGGATCTTAGCTTCTGTCTGCAACCCAGGACAAGGGAAGTCAAGTCAAAGTCAAAGTTGGCCGGCCAAGGTCAACTCGGGTCAAGGGTTGTCTGCGATGGACTTGGATTTCAAAACCTCATCAATTTAATTTAGTTTAGTTTAGAGATTCAGCGCGGAAACAGCAGGCCCTTCGGCCCACCGTGTCCGCGCTGACCAGCGATCACCCCCGGTACACTAACACTATCCTACACACACAAGGGACAATTTACATTTACACCAAGCCCATCAACATACTATCCTGGAGTGTGGGAGGAAACCGAAGATCTCTGAGAAAAACCCACGCAGGTCACGGGGCGATCGTACAAACTCCGCAGTCAGGATCGAACCTGGGTATCTGGCGCTGTAGGACAGCAACTCTACCGCTGCGCCACCGTGCCGCCCACAGTGGGCGGTGAGTACCGGGGGGTCTCCCTGCTCACGTATCCGCCCAGTGCTCAGGTTCTTGTGGACAATTTGAGATGAAACTAAACAAAGCCAGTTTGAAGTCACCACACGTTAAATGTGCCCATTTAAGATTTGAATGCTCAGATCGTTTATTACTAAAGGAAGCTGCCTTTTGTGAGTTTGCGTGTTTAGTTTAGTCTAGAAGCACATGTGTACATCATGCCTTTGTACGTATAGTTTCTCCAACCAGGTGGCCTCTGTGGATGTGCAACACCTGTGTGCAGGTGGTGTATTTGAACAAGTCAATATTCTCCTCGTGTACTTGGCCGCACCTCTGTGCAGATGACATCTGTCTGTACAGATGTTGTCTCTGAACATGTGGCATCTGTGCCTGAACAGGTTGTAACAGAACAGCTAGTGTTTCTCTGTGTATAGGGAGCCTCTGTAAAGGTGGTATTTCTACAAAGGTAGTCAAGGTAGTCTCTGTAATGGGTGTGTCTGTGAATGGTCTGTGTGTGTGGGCCATGCCTCTGTACAGCTGTTTCACCCCGACAGCTGTGTTTCATACAGCTGGTGCATCTGTATAGATGGTGTACATATGTGGGTTAGCATAGCATATGGGTTAGCATATGATGACTGCTACTCGCTTCAGTTTAGGTTGAGGGGGGACCTCACTGAAACATACGGAATTATGAAAGGCAGAGATAGAGTGGATGTGGAGAGAATGTTTCCACTGGTGGGAGAGTCCGTGCCGACCAGCGATCCCCGTACACTAGCAACATCCCACACATGACAATTTACAGTCTTTACCAAAGCCAATTAACCGACAAACCTGTACGTAACGCTAGTATTTAGAAGATTGAGGGGGGACCTTATAGAAACTTACAACATTCTTAAGGGGTTGGACAGGCTAGATGCAGGAAGATTGTTCCCGATGTTGGGGAAGTCCAGAACAAGGGGTCACAGTTTAAGGATAAGGGGGAAATCTTTTAGGACCGAGATGAGAAAACATTTTTCACACAGAGAGTGGTGAATCTCTGGAATTCTCTGCCACATAAGGTAGTTGAGGTCAGTTCATTGGCTATATTTAAGAGGGAGTTAGATGTGGCCCTTGTGGCTAAAGGTATCAGGGGGTATGGAGAGAAGGCAGGTACAGGATACTGAGTTGGATGATCAGCCATGATCATATTGAATGGCGGTGCAGACTCGAAGGGCCGAATGGCCTACTCCTGCACCTAATTTCTATGTTTCTAAATCGGAGGCAGAGGCTGAGCAGAGGTGAACCGCTGGCCTGTATTAGCCAGACAGCTGACTCCACTGAGCACAATGTCGATATTAGAATGAAACAAAGCTAGTACGCCATCCTGAAATATACACTTTGCTGAATTATATTTTCAATAAAAATTGAACTAAACTGTGAAGAAACAGCTAAGGCAGCTAAACTGGTTAAAATGGGAGCCCCTCCCCCCTCCCCCCTCCTATAAAGATATCAATTGATTAACAATAAAAGACTTGTATTTTTTCTGTGGCAGCAGTTTGAACAGTTTCCGAACTGCCTCAGTCAGATTGTCTGTTTGACATTATCGCTCCAGAACCCTTGGACTAAAATCAATCCGAATTCTTTTAAATAAAGGAAACTTTAAATGAGAGGAAACGTCTCCGCTGCTATATGCAGGTGGTGTGTTCGATCCCCTGTCAGGGAAGTGGCTAATATCTTCAACATCCTGAGACAGTTGGGTCTCCCCCTTCCTAATGAGTGAGCATATGGTCTTGGACAGCAAGGGGAAGGGAGCTGGCTGTAAGCTCGGCAGCAGCACTGCCTGATGTCCGGGTCTCCCCCGTGTAACCTGATATGTCTCAATAATTCCCAGCTTTTTCAGATGTAAGGGAACGCTGTTATCATCCTCCCACAACCAGAGAACAATCCCGAACCACCATCCACCCCACTGGTGACCCTCGGACTATCTTTGATTGGACTTTAGTGAATAGTGAAAGGCTCAGATAGAGTGGATGTGGAGAGGATGTTTCCACTGGTGGGAGAGTCTAGGACTAGAGGTCATGGCCTAAGGATTAAAGGACGTTCTTTTACGAAGGGGATGAGGAGACATTTCTTTAGTCAGAGGGTGGTGAATTTGTGGAATTATTTGCCACAGAGGGCTGTGGAGTCCAAGTCAGTGGATATTTTTAAGGCATAGATAGATAGATTCTTGATTAGTACAGGTGTCAGAGGTTATGGGGGGGAAGGCAGGAGAATGGGGTTAGGAGGGAGAGATAGATCAGCCATGATTGAATGGCGGAGTAGACTTGATGGGCCGAATGGCCTAATTCTATTCCTTATGAGTTTATGACCTTTACCTTTCACTAAACGTAATTCCTTTATCATGTAACTAGACATTGTAATGATCGGATTATAATCATGTATTGTCTTTCCGCTGACTGGTTAGCAGGCAACAAAAGCTTTTCACTGTACCTCGGTACACGTGACAATAAACTAAACTGAGCTGAACTGAACTCCCCCATCTTTAATGCCGCCCATGATGCTGTGGTGGGAACGCATCTTGTAATAAAATAAGACGCAGATGCATTTTAGAGAGGGTGGAGAAAATACATAAGGATGCGTTGAAATGCAAAGGCGATAGATATCAGGCAAAGAAGAACAGACAGGGTCCCGACCCAAAATATCACCTATCCATGTTCTCCACCGATCGATGCTGCCTGACCCCGATCAATTACTCCAGCACTTTGTGTCTTTTTTTTTTGTAAACCAGCATCTGCAGTTCCTTGATTTATTTTTCCTCTTGAGCAATAAAGGCCAAGGATGTCTCGACACAGGTGTTTAAAACCACAAAGGGTTTTAGTACTGTGCAAAGTTTTCATTAGTGGGAAAGTTCAGAATAAGACTTGTCACTATAAGATGGTCACCAAGGAATCAGATAAGGGTTTCAAGAGAAACTCAGGGTGGAGGTGTTTAGCAGGGAGCAGATGAAGCAGAGTGGAGATATTCAATGGGAGCTTGACAAATATTTGAGTTAGAAGTGAATAAAGGACTTGGCAATTGATTATTGATTGCAAGATACAGCGTGGAAACAGGCCCTTCAGCCCACCACGTCCACACCGACCATTGGTCACCCGCTCACACTAAGTAAGTAAGTAAGTAA
Source organism: Leucoraja erinaceus (assembly GCF_028641065.1). Lineage (NCBI taxonomy): Eukaryota > Metazoa > Chordata > Chondrichthyes > Rajiformes > Rajidae > Leucoraja > Leucoraja erinaceus. The sequence continues at coordinate 22,473,600 of NC_073406.1, read as the reverse complement.
GTAAGTTTATTGGCCAAGTATTCACATACAAGGAATTTGACTTGGTGCTCCGCCCACAAGTAACAACATGACATATAGTGACAGTTACGAATGACTCAGAAATCACTAAACATTAATAACAATAAACATTAATGATAAAACACCATTGATTCTAGTTCTAGTTATCCCACTAGTTGTAGTTATCCCACTAGTTCTAGTTATCCCACTAGTTCTAGTTATCCCACTAGTTCTAGTTATCCCACTTTCTCATTCACTCCCTACACAGGGAGGGACAATTTACAGGGAAGAGAGGTAACTTTTTTCTGCAGCTCGGTGCAGGGCACGGTGGCGCAGCGGTAGAGTTACTGCCGTACGCCCCTGTCCCACTTAGGAAACCTGAACGGAAACCTCTGGAAACTTTGTTCCCCACCCAAGGTTTCCGTGCGGTTCCCGGAGGTTCCCGGAGGTTTTTGTCAGTCTCCCTAGCTGCTTCCACTACCTGCAACCTCCGGCAACCATCTGCAACCTCTGTGAACCGCAGAGACCCGGGTTTGATCCTGACTAAGGGTGCTGTTTGTACGGAGTTTTGTAAATTCTACCCATGGGTTTTCTCCGGATGCTCCGATTTCCTCCCACACTCAAAAGACCTGCAGGTTTGTAAGCTAATTGACTTGGTAAAAATTGTAAATTGGCCCTGGTGGGTGTAGGATAATGTTGGTGTGATCGCTGGTCAGCGCCGACTCGGTGGGCCGAAGGGCCTGTTTCCACGCTGTATCTCTAAACTAATCGAAACTAACTGTGACAATAATAAATCTCAACCATTGGGGTGAGGCAGGATATGCCTGGGATAGACGTGGGTGGAGATGAGAGGGAGAGTGACGGTGGGGGTTCAGTACAGTGTGGGGGTAGATGGTGAGAGACCACAGGCCGCTTGGGCTAAGGTGCGAGCTGGACAGGTGGAGCTCGTCAAGGCTGCTGCCTCAAGCTTAGTTCAGTTTGGACTTTAGACTTTAAAGATACAGCACAGGACCTTCAACCCAATGGGTAACAGGACCTTCAGCCCAATGGGTCCCACGCTCCTTCAACATGTGTCCTCCTGATACTGTAACAAGATATAAGGTTGTAATAAAAAAGGTGTCCATTTCCGTTTGTTTAAGAAGGAACTGAAGATGCTGGAAAATGGAAGGTAGACAAAAATGCTGGAGAAACTCAGCGGGTGAGGCAGCATCTATGGAACGAAGGTATAGGTGGCATTTCGGGTCGAGACCCTTCTTCAGACTGATGTGGGGGTGGGGGGGAAAGCGGTATGAACATTGAATTCTCCAATTTCAGGTAGTCCTTGCTTTCTCCCTCCTTCCCAGCTCTCCCACAGCCCGCCATCTCCGCCTCTTCCTTTCTTCTTCCCACCCCCCCACCCCACATTAGTCTGAAGAAGGGTCTCGACCTGAAACGTCACCTATACCTTTGCTACATAGATGCCGCCTCACCCGCTGAGTTTCTCCAGCATTTTTGTCAATCTTTAGTACAAGATAAAGTCCAGTGAAGTCTGATTAAAGATAGTCCGGGGGTCTCCAATGAGGTAGATGTTAGCTCTCTAGTTGTTGGTAGGATGGTTCATCTGCCTGATAACAGCTGGGAAGAAACTGTCTCTAAATCTGGAGGTGTGCGTTTTCACACTTCTGTACCTCTTGCCCGATGGTTTAGTTCAGTTTAGTTCATTGTCACGTGTACCGAGGTACAGTGAAAACCCTTGGTAGACAAAAATGCTGGAGAAACTCAGCGGGTGCGGCAGCATCTATGGAGCGAAGGAAATAGGCAACGTTTCGGGCTCGGCCCGAAACGTTGCCTATTTCCTTCGCCCCATAGATGCTGCCGCACCCGCTGAGTTTCTCCAGCACTTTTGTCTACCTTCGATTTTCCAGCATCTGCAGTTCCTTCTTAAACACAGTGAAAAGCCCTTTCTCGTTGCCCGCTAACCAGTCAGCAGTAAGACAATACTTGATTGCATTCGAGCCGTCCACAGGGTACTGATACAGGATGAAGGGAGTAACGTTTAGATGGGAGAGGGGGGGAAGAGGGAGTGACCAAGCCCCCCACACCCCACCTCCCCCCCCCCCCCCCCCCCCCCCCCCCACACCACTACCACCCTGCCCGTGATCTGATCTCCAGGCTGGAACCTGCTCACCCACACACACACACACACACACACACACACAGGGCTGGAGGAGAGAGTTGCAAGACCCTGTGCCTAAACGCACCGTTTAGCTCTGAGATCAGGAATCATCCAACTCTTTGACAGTGCAAGCTGATTGGATGCTTTATTAAATTTTGCAGACATTTTTTTGCAGCAATAATATGCAAAGATAGTTACTCGCGGCCCCAGGGGCTGTCGGAGTTTTTCTCTCTCCTTGATACAAGGTCATTCTCTCCTGCTGCCGACTGTGGCCCCGGCTTGCAAACTGCCTTCCATTTCACTCAATGTGGTTCGGCCGCCGAATACGTTTGATCTCCCCAGTTTTGCAGGGGGGTTTTTTTTGGACTGGAAACGGTATCAAAAGGCAGGAACAGGAATCCATCTGGCCCATGAATAATTTAGACGGCTGAACTGTTGTGTGTGTTTTTTGCACCGCTCTCCCCTCCCCGTTCTCCATCGAGCTCCCCCATCAACCCTCCAGAGTCCCCACACTTCCTCTAGCCCTACCCGAGACGTTGCTGGTGTATCCCATCCCAGCCGGCTCCAGGAGAGGTTGGAGTCAGCGTTAGAGGACCCTTGCTTCCATCTCACCCACTCCCCTCCCCTCCCCTCCCTCGCTCGGGTACCGAGGCCCCCGGACCCCACGCACGGCCCATGGTGACGGGAAATCTCCCTGCTCACTCACTCACTCGGAGAATGCCCGACTGCACAAATAAACACACACACACACACACATATAAACACACAAACAACAACACACACACACACACACACACACCACACACAACACACACACACACACACACACACACACACACTCACACACACACACACAACACTCACACACACACACACACACACACACACACCACTCACACACACACACACACACACACACACACTCAGTCACACCCACCCACACTCACTCACACACACACTCACAACTCAAGTGACACACTTCTTGTGATTCCTGAACCTGTGCGCGTTTGTGCCGCACAGTAATGCACGCACTGCAGGATGAGAACTTGTGTTTATTTTACTTTACAACATTCTGCAGAGTGTGTGTGTTTGTGTGCACGCGTGCATCTGTGTGAGGGAGAAAGTGTGTGTGTGTCTGAAAATACGTATTTGAGTGTGTGTGTTAAATGTGATTGTATGTTCATTGGTGAAAAGGAGAGTGTGCGTGTGCACACGTGTATCTGTGGGTGTAAGGGAGGAAGTGTATGTGTGTGTATGTCTGCCTAGGTGAAAGTGCTTATACGTGTGCACATGCATGGGTGTGTGAGAAATGTGAGTGTATGTGCATTGCTGTGAGAGGGCGTGTGCGTTTGTGTGTGTGTGTGTGTGCACGTGTATCTGCAGGAGGGAGAAAGTGTGAGTGCATATAAGTGCGTGTGCATGAGAGTGCATGTTAAATGTGGGTATATGTGTATGGATGGGAGAGGGAGTGTGTGAGCGCGCGTGTGCATGAGTGTGTGTGCACCAATGTGTGTGTGTGTGTGTGAGGGAGAAAGTTATTTTATTTCCGACATAATGTTTCCAGGAGCCCACTCAAGTCATCTTCGTTAGTGGGTCGACCATTTATACAATCGAAGGTTCGAACTAATCCACTTTTGAATAATTTTGACGATGGAAAACAAATGTTGGTTTGCTTTGTAAAGAATCTACCTTTATGTAAAAGGTATGATTGAGAATATCACGAGCAATGATATTGCAACTGAAGCGAGCGTGGCATTTACACAGTGTGACATTGAACATTAAACCTCGTCTGATGCAAAGGAAGGCAATATTTTGATTCCACTGTAACCTGTGGAAAACCTGCAGGCTTTAATCAACAATGAGACAAGTTGTTTGTTTTGAAACAATTTCTACATTTCATTTTATTAACGACAAGAAGCGCCCCCTTTTTTTCATTAATCGTGCGCTGTTGCTAAAATGAACGTAAAGTCTGAGTGAGAAAGAAAGAGAGACGGGGGAGAACTCGATGGGAGTTTATCTCAGGGAGAGTTTGAGAACAACTTTGAAACAAGGCTTGTGCAGGAAGGAGTATCCATTGTAAGAAGGAGCTGCAGATGCTGCTTTAAACCAAAGATAGACACAAAAAGCTAGAGAACCTTCGTGAGACAAGCAGCATCTCTGGAGAGAGGGAATGGGTGATGTTTCGGGTCGAGACCCTTCTTCAGACTGGTTGAGGCTGGTTAGATGGTACTATTGGGTTCAGCCAGATCACGAGGCCACCATCCTGTTTCCTTTATCATCGTTACTTTTTTTGCATATCTTTCACTCGTTAGTTCATTATCCCCCCACAACATCGCCTGTATCTCTCGTTTCCCTTATCCCTAACTAGTCTGAAGAAGGGTCTCGACCCGAAACGTCACCCATTCCTTCTCTCCAGAGATGCTGCCCGTCCCGCTGAGTTACTCCAGCTTTTTTGCTGTGTTCGCACCCTCTACTGCCTGGTATCTCTGTGGATTTGGGCCGGTGAGGAGTGGAGCCTTCGAACTCACTAAACAAGAGAGTTTTGCAAGGCGTATTTTTTTTTTTCCTTCCCTTTTCTCCAATTTATTGTTACGTTACTCAGAGACCCCCCATAAGAGCTTGAATAAAAGAGAACCCTTGAGTGCCAACCTTTTCATCTCCCACAGCCCCGGCCTAATCAACCCCTATAATTTATGCAGAAATATGATTTATATTTAATTTCACTACACTTGCATTGTTAATTTGAGATGTAATTAACACGTTGGCATGGCAACAAATTTGGTGATGTCGTAAATTACCGCCGTCTTTTCATCAAAATTCAGTTACTCTGCTCCTGTGTACAACATCCTGATGCAATTAGGTTGCCGTGGTTACTCAAAGTGTTCAATTTCTTTTGTATAATTGCAATGAGGCAGAAGTTTTCATATCAGAAGTCATGTTCTTGCACAAAGAGCGGACACGGGATGCATCTACACAGGAATTTGGAGTCTCTGTCGCCTGCTTGGAGAAAGGGGAGACAAGAGTTTTGTGGAGAGACTCTCAGTGTGTTTTTGCCCTCTCCTCTCCTTTCAAAGAGATTGTCTGCCTTTTGTGTAACAATAAACCATCGGGACTGGGCTGCTTCAGCTCCGAGCAGCCACAAAAGAGTGTGGTTTGTTGTTTGTTTGTTTGTTTAATTATTTATTTATCTTTGTGTATATAAATTACTTTGGGTTAGTCTTTTTTCTACGGGCTCTCTCTCTCTCTCTCGCTCTCTCTCGCTCTCTCGCTCTCTCTCTCACATACTGCTGATGGACGAGTTACTAAGGAACACAAAATTTTAATTAGTGTATTTTAATCATTCAAGCTTTTCTAGCTAATCCACATACCCAAGAGAATTCCCAAGATGCAGCACAGAGCTGGTTTACCATTTATTGTGCAGTCTATTATAATTACAGTTAGCAGGTGGGGGCGGGGAGAGGATGGGTTGTGTGTGTGTGTGTGTGTGTGTGTGTGTGTGTGTGTGTGTGTGTGTGTGTGTGTGTGTGTGTGTGTGTGTGTGTGTGTGTGTGTGTGTGTGTGTGTTTGTGTGTGTGTGTGAGTGTGTGTGTGTGAGTGTGTGTGTGTGTGTGAGTGGGTGTGTGAGTGTGTATGTGTGTTTATGTGTGTGTGCGCGTGAGTGTGTGTAATGTGTGCATGCGTGTGTGTGTGAGTGGGTGTGAGTGTGGATGTGTGCGCGTGAGTGGGTGTCATGTGTGTGTGGATGAGTGAGTGTGTGTGAGTGTGTGTGAGTGTGTGTGAGTGTGTGTGAGTGTATGTGCATGGGTGAGAGGGAGTGTGTGTGCGGGGTAAAGTGTATTTTGTATTCTGCCTGTGTGTGTGTGTGTGTGTGTGTCTATGTCCAAGTGCATATAAGTGTGTGAATGCATGGGAGTGTGTGAGACATGTGAGTGTATGTATGCGGGTGAGAGGGAGTGCGTGGGTGTGCGTACCTTTGTATGTGTGCACGCATGTATCTGTGTGTGGAATGGAGAAAATGTGTTTGCTTGTGTGTCTGTCTGGTGCAGTTAAGTTTAGTTTAGAAATACAACGTGGACACAGGCCCTTGGACCCACCGCGTCCACGCCGTCCAGTGATCACCCCGTACACTAGTTCAACACTACACACTAGGGACAATTTACATTCACACCAACCCAATTAACCTACAAGCCTACACGTCTTTGGAGTGTGGGAGGAAAATAAAGATCTCAGTGAAAACCCACATAGGTCATGGGGAGAACGTGCAAACTCCGTACAGACAGCGCCCGTTGTCAGGGTCTCTGGCGTGTGAGGCGGCAACTCTTCTCTGCTGCCCGTGGCACCTAGAAGTGTGTGTATGAATGGGAGTGTGTGGGGGAAATGTGAGTGTATGTGCAGGGGTGAGAGAGAGAGTGTGTTTGAATGTGTGCGTGCACACGTGTCCATATGTCTAAGGGTGAAGGTGTGTCTACGTACGTCTATGTAGTAGCTTGTAGAATTGTGTGTACACCAGTGAGTGTGTTTGTGTATGTGTGTGTGAGAATGTATGTGAGCTTGTGTTTGTGAGTGTGTGACAGTGTCTGCGATTGTGTGTGAGAGTATTTGTGCACTCGTGTACACAGATGTCCATGCCTGTAGGTGTGAGTGTGCAGGTACATGTGATGGGGCAGTTATATCTATGTGAGTGTGTATGTGTGCATGGATGCGTGCATCTGAGAGGCACGTGCGTGAGTGTGTGTACACGCATATCTTCATGAAAAATCTGTGCGTGTGGGTGCAAGCAAGAATGTGACTGTTCTATCTGGGACATATGACAATAAAACCCTCTTGACTCACACTCAAGTGTGTAAACATGAGATGTAGGCTGCGTAAGTGTGTGTCCCCGTGTGCGTGCGTGCGTGCGTGTGTGTGTGGGTCGTGAGCGTATGTGTGTGGACAATGTGCACTCCTGGGAGAGGACGTGTAAATACACGTGCACGAGTGTGTGAGTGTGAGAGATTGTGACCGAGTGTGCAAGCTGTGAGTATCTTCATGTTCCTCCCAGGTTCTTGCCTTTAAAGAGAATCAGCTGCTCTCACCTCCATTAACCGAGAACCTCTGCTTAAAGCGTGACATGTAAGAGGAACATGAGCCTGACCAGAGGTTGAGGGGAGACTTGATAGAAGTCTGCTCATTTATGAGAGGCATAGATAGGGTAGACAATCAGAACCTTTATTGCAGGATGGAAATATCACATACTGGAGGGCGTAGCTTTCAGGAAAAAGGGGCAAAGTTTAAAGGGGATATGAGGGCAAGTTTTTCACACAGAGGGTGGACACATTGCCAGGTGGAGGCTGGTTATAGACATGGATAGGAATGGAGGGATATGGATTATGCACAGGCAGAGAAGAGTTGTTCTTGGCATCAGGTACCGCACAGACATGATTCTATGTTCTATGAGAAGTTAAAGGAAGAACGGTCTGGACCTGAAAGGTCACCTGTGCAAGCGTTCTGGACCCGCTGAGTTACTCCAGCACTTTGTGCTTTTCTGAAAGATAAAGTGATTCCATATGAGGCTCCGCGATGGAGGAATTCATTTTACAACATTAATGACCAGACAGAACTCTATGAAGTGGATCCCTTCTAACCATATCCTCCAATTAAATGATGACTAAGCAACCAAAAGGCTTCAACGTTACTCTATTTAGGGTCATTTCTGACGTGGCCCTTCCTCTGCTGTGGCTTGTGAAACTGAAACAAGGGAAAAGACCTGGATTGAGTGGATGTGGAGACGATGTTTCCACTAGTGGGAGAGTCTAGGACTAGAAGTCGCAACTTCAGAATTAAATGGGGTTCCTCTAGGAAGGAGATGAGGAGGAACGTATTTAGTCAGAGGGTGGTGAATCTGTGGAATTCATTGCCACACAAGGCTGTGGAGGCCAAGTCAGTGGATATATTTAAGGCGGAGATAGATAGATTCTTGATTAATACGGGTGTCAGGGGTTATGGGGAGGAGCCAGGAGAATGTGGTTGACAGAGATCAGCCATGGGTAGACCAGGACCATTGGATATTGCTGCTGTGTTATGCCCCCTGGGCATCTTAGTACCCCTGGGGCATCTTAGTACAGTGCTGGGCATCTTAGTACAGTGCTGGGCATCTTAGTACAGTGTTGGGCATCTTAGTACAGTGTTGGGCATCTTAGTACAGTGCATCTTAGTACAGTGTTGGGCATCTTAGTACAGTGTTGGGCATCTTAGTACAGTGCTGGGCATCTTAGTACAGTGCTGGGCATCTTAGTACAGTGCTGGGCATCTTAGTACAGTGTTGGGCATCTTAGTACAGTGCTGGGCATCTTAGTACAGTGCTGGGCATCTTAGTACAGTGCTGGGCATCTTAGTACAGTGCTGGGCATCTTAGTACAGTGTTGGGCATCATAGTATCTTAGTACAGTGCTGGGCATCTTAGTACAGTGTTGGGCATCTTAGTACAGTGCTGGGCATCTTAGTACAGTGCTGGGCATCATCATAGTACAGTGCTGGGCATCATAGTACAGTGCTGGGCATCTTAGTACAGTGTTGGGCATCATAGTACAGTGCTGGGCATCTTAGTACAGTGCTGGGCATCTTAGTACAGTGCTGGGCATCATAGTACAGTGCTGGGCATCTTACTACAGTGCTGGGCAGACAGTGCTGTACTGGCAGACAGTGCTGCAGGCTCTCACCCACAGCTCCTGTATACACGGGCACCAGCCCGTCTGCTCCAACTCTCCATGGATTTAATACGCGTGGGATTCATATTGCCGAAACACTGCCTGCAGCGCCCAACTACCCAGCTAGAGAGCCAGGCACACACACACAGTGTATACGTTGTCTGTTGGTAACGTTAGAAATAGTTCTGCAAATAATAGACTTCAGAATGTGAGACCTCCAGAAATCATTGTTAAAAATCAAAATGTTGATTACACGTGTGTGTGTGCGTGTGTATCTGAGTGTGTTTGCGTGTGCGAGTATGTGTGCATGCTTGTGAGTGTGTGTGTACGTATATGTATAAATATGTGTATATTTGAGGGTGAGTGTGCGTGTTCATGTGTGTGTGTGTGTGTGTGTGTGTGTGTATATTATGGTGTGTGTGCATGAGTGTGTGTATATTAGTGTGTGTGAATGTAGATTCCAGAGTGTGTGTGCATGAGTGTGTGTGTTTTAGTGAGTGCATGTGAGTGTGCGGGAGTCTGTGTATATATTAGTGTGAGTGTGTGTGAGTGTATATGCCTGAGTATGTGTCTGTGCATGAGTGTAGTGTGTGTGTGTATTAGTTGTATATGTGAGTGTGTGATTGTGTGAGTGTATGTGTCAGAGTGTGTGTGTGCATGAGTGTGTGTGTATTCGTGAGTGTATGTGAGTGTGTGAGTGATTGTGTGTGTGAGCGTTTGTGAGTGTGTTTGAGTGTGTGAGTGTGTTTGTGTGTGAGCGAGTGAATGATTTAAACCTTTAAAGTTTGTTCCCTGAAGGGCACCGATGGTACAATGCAGTTAATTGACAGTCTCCACCCGGGATCACACAGCTCACATCACTGCTCGCTGCAGATTCCCACTGAACAGCTTTCACCCTTCTCACTGCCTGTGCATTAGTGTAGTGAACCTTGGCGGAAAATATATTATTTTTATTTAGTTTAGAGAAAGCCTCTAAACTGAGTACATTTTGACATTCACGCTGAGCGTGTGATCTTTGACTTTTGTTCAAACTGATTTTGAAAACTCCCTGGTTGTTCCTTTATTAATTGTTGAGCAGAGAGCTCCCGTTTGGAGACCGTAACTTCTGCACACTGCCGGGCCTTGCGGAGAGAACTCTGCCTACTCCAACACTCGTGTACGAGGGGGTTTATACCAACATGAGAGGAATAGATCGGGTAGACGCACAGAGTCTCTTGCCCAGAGTAGGGGAATCGGGAACCAGAGGGCATAGGTTTAAGGTGAGGGACGAAAGATTTAAAAGGAATCTGAGGGGTAACTTTTTCACGCAAAGGGTGGTGGGTGTATGGAACGAGCTGCCGGAGGAGGTAGTTGAGGCTGGGACTATCCGATCGTTTAAGAAATATTTAGACATGTACATGGATAGGATAGGTTTAGAGGGATATGGACCAAACGCAGGCAGGTGGGAGACTAGTGTATTTGGGACATGTTGCCCAAACTTCCCAGCGAGAGAATCAGGGGCACACTGTGAGACTCTGGTGCATGAGAGGGTTAATTCCAGCACCGGTGAACTGGAAGCTTTACTGAAACATTGGTGTGCAGGACAGAAGAACCACTGAGGGAGAGAGAACGCACCAACGTAAACATTTCTCAACAAAGCCCAAAGTGATAACGTCAAAGAAAGCTGAAAGTTGAAATCCCCGGCCAGAAATTAAATGGGCATCATTACTCTGCAAAGCAGCATGAGTCTTGATTCATTAAATGTTATGGTGTTCTTAACCGACTTGCCTAGGCTGTTCTAGTGTTTGCTGATTGATACCAGGGAGGTCAAATATCAGATGCAGTTTAATCCAAATCGACAGTAGATAGCGTGTCCATCTCTTACACCATAGAAACATAGAAAATAGGTGCAGGAGGAGGCCATTTGGCCCTTCATGCCAGCACCGCCATTCATTGTAATCATGGCTGATCGTCCCCAATCAATAACCCGTGCCTGCCTTCTACCCGTATCCCTTGACTCCACTAGCCCCTAGAGCTCTATCTAATTCTCTCTTAAATCCATCCGGTGATTTGGCTGTGGAGGGGAATTCCACAAATTCGCAACTCTCTGGGTGAAAACATTTTTTCTCACCTCATTCTTAAATGGCCTCCCCTTTATTCTAAGGCTGTGGCCCCTGGTTCTGGACTCGCCCAACATTGGGAACATTTTTCCTGCATCTAGCTTGTCCAGTCCTTTTATAATTTGATATGTTTCCGTAAGAACCACCCCCACATCCTTCTAAACTCCAGTGAATACAAGCCTAGTCTTTTCAATCTTTCCTCATATGACAGTCCACCAGGTCGCTCTGGGTTCAAGGGGAGGGGGTCCCTACCTGACACGTCGCCTATCCACGCTCTCCAGGGATGATGCCTGACCTGCTGAGTTACTCCAGCAATTTGCGTCCTTTTATTGGTTCAATTCCTACTTCAGACGCTTGAATCCAGCCTGGCACCCAGGTGAGGTGCTGCAATGCTTCAGGTCTGTCAGTTTGTGGCATCAATCCAGAAGCCCTGCCAACCTCTACAGATGCACCATGGAAAGCATACCGTCGGCTTGCATCACAGCCTGGTTTGGGAACGGCTCTGCCCAAGACCGCTATACATTGCAGAGAGCTGTAGATGTAGCCCAGCCCATCACACAGACCAGACTCCCCACCATTGACTCCATCTACACACTTCACGCTGCCTCAGAACAGCAGCCAACATGATCCAACACTCATCCCATCCTTCAGCCTGCTCCAGTCCAGCAGAAGGTACAGAATCTTGAAAGTGCACACCACCAGACTCAGGAACAGCTTCTTCCCCTTTATAATAAGGCTTCTGAGCCTAGGCTACTGTCTGATTCACCTCTGCCCCATTGCGGACATTGGACCTTTATCCATAGAACTGATGCGCTACAATACAATGTTCCGCACTCTGTATCTTCCCCTTTGTTCTACCTAATGTACTTGAATTTGTGCAGGAAGGAACTGCAGATGCTGGTTTATACCAAAGGTAGACACAAAGTGCTGGAGTAACTCAGCCGGTCAGGCAGCATCTCTTGAGAAAAAGGATGGGTGACGTTTCAAACCATAACCCTTCTTCAGGCTTGAGTTTGAACTGATTATATCCATGTATGATATACCTGATCTGAACGGATAGCATGCAAAACTATGTAATTCTAAGCATGCAATTCTATGTTATCCATTCAGCGGAAAAACGAGAGGTGATTTTTTTTTTTTTTTTTTTTCCTTTCACGTTACTTTCAGGATAACCCAAAGCAAATCGCAGCCAGTGATGGTCAGCATATGATCATTGTTGTACAGTACAGTTTAGCTTAGAGATACAGCGTGGAAATGGGCCCTTTGGCCCAGCAGGCCCACACCGACCAACACTCTCCCATACACAAGTTCAACGTTATCCCAGCCTCGCATCCTACACACTAGGGGCAATTTACAGAAGCCAATTAACCTGCAAACCTGTACATCTTTGGAGTGTGGGTGGGAGGAAACTGGAGCACCTGGAGAAAACCCACGCAGGTCACGAGGAGAACGTATAAACTCCTTACAGACAGCACCCGTGGTCAGGATCAAACCCGGGTCTCTAGCCCTGTGAGGCAGCAACTCTACCGCTGCGCCATCGTGCCGCCCTGGGAAACACAGCAGCCGCTTGTACACAGCAAGCCACCATCCACGCCATCAATGTGATATTATAGACAATAGACAATAGATGCAGGAGTAGGCCATTCGGCCCTTCGAGCCAGCACCGCCATTCAATGTGATCATGGCTGATCATCACCAATCAGTACCCCGTTCCTGCCTTCCCCCCCCCATATCCCCTGACTCCGCTATTTTTAAGAGCGCTATCTAGCTCTCTCTTGAAAACATCCAGAGAACCTGCCTCCACCGCCGTCTGATGCAGAGAATTCCACATTGCTGGAATTGGGTAATAAAGGATAAATGCTGGCGCGTGCACTGGCTTTGTACTGTGTGGGATCCCATGTGTGTGGGATACTACTTTGTGCGATTGTTACTGGGATGATACTTTGAGAAGGTTCCTTGGAATTTTGCACGCCCGCTTGAGAGAGCAGATGGAGCCTTGGTGCAACATCGCTATATGTGTGAACGCTGCTATCTAGCCCAAAAAAGGAGAACTGTTGGATCCTTCAGCAGCCCCGGGCAAGGGAACATATTTTACATTTAATGAATTACTCTTTATATTAAAGCACGATTGCGCCGATAGATTCGGCAACAATTTGCATCCGACAAGGGCCCATAAAGTGTAAATAAGGCAAAGCATGAGTTGATCTGTTATTTTACAGGCAAATTCCCCAGGATGCAAAATGTTGTATTATTTGGTGAACTTGCTTCATTGGTTGCGGGAGCCTGGTTTTGCATTGGGACGGTTTCACTGAACTCCAAATAATGAGGCGGATCTTTAGAGGGCAGTCAAAGCATTGGCATATCGCCTGGCCCGTCCGACAAGGCAGCGTTCCCACAGTGGAGTCACCAGGAAGCCAGTCGAGTCCGTAAACTCCGGAGATGAGGCAGCGAGCATTCAGGCCGCAGCAATGCAGGGGGAAAACGGCGTGAAAACTGGGTTGAATGCAAGCAAATGTTTCAAAGCGTGACTGGGAGTGATCTATTATCATGTGTCTTGATCAGTGCGGGTGACCAAGGGTGATGGGGAGAAGGCAGGAGAATGGGGTTGAGAGGGAAAGATGATGGGATGGCAGAGTAGACTTGATGGGCCGAATCGCCTAATTTGGCTCCTAACATTTATGGACTTATGAACTGTCAGTGCCTTAAATGAAATACAGCAAAGAAATCTTTTGTGTAGGAAGGAACTGCAGATGCTGGTTTACACTAAAGATAGACTTAAAATGCTAGAGTAACTCAGCGGATCAGGCAGCACCTCTGGAGAAAAGGAACAGGTGACGTTTTGGGCCAAGACCCTTCTTCAGACTTCATTATGTTATGTTTCGACAATAGACAATAGACAATAGGTGCAGGAGTAGGCCATTTGGCCCTTCGAGCCAGCACCGCCATTCAATGTGATCATGGCTGATCATCCACAATTGGTGCCCCGTTCCTGCTTTCTCCCCAGATCCCCTGACTCCGCTATTTTTAAGAGCCCTATCTAGCTTTCTCTTGAAAGCATCCAGAGAACCGGCCTCCACTGTCCTCTGAGGCAGAGAATTCCACAGACTCACCACTCTCTGTGAGAAAAAGTGTTTCCTCGTCTCCATTCTAAATGGTTTACTCCTTCTTCAGATGTCATTATGTTATGTTTCGACCTGAGATGTCTCTCCAGAGATGCTGCCTGTCCCGCTGAGTTACTCCAATGAGTTACTCCGATGAGTTATTCCAGTGTTTTGTGTCTATTTTAGGTTTAGGTTTAATGTTCCCACCTTTACTGAGGTACAATGAAAGGATTTGTTTTTGCATGCTATCCCAACAGATCAGACATACTATACATAAATGGCCTGTATCTGCACTGTATCTCTAAACTACACTAAACCTAAACGAGGGAGACCGTTCCTTCTCCCAATTTCACCCACACACATTTATTCATTCTATTTTTTTAATAATATATAAACACCAAATATACAAGCAGGTGAACAAAAATGCTGGAGAAACTCAGCGGGTGCGGCAGCATCTATGGAGCGAAGGAAATAGGCAACGTTTCGTCCCGAAACGTTGCCTATTTCCTTCGCTCCATAGACGCTGCCGCACCCGCTGAGTTTCTCTAGCATTTTTGTCTACCTTCGATTTTCCAGCATCTGCAGCTCCTTCTTGAAACAAACATATAAGCAGGTGCTGACTCAGCGATTCCCGCGATCCCCTTTCTTCCGACTTTTTTGTGAAATTTACACACTAAATGTTTGAACCGACGAGAGGATTTGTCAGGAATGGTGAAAAGAGATCTGTGGCTTTATTTTTGCTGGCAGCTGTTGCGTTCGTTTTGAGGCTGTGTAATTGAATTCTTCCATGTCAACCTACTGTTTGATCACTCAGTGGAGGGGCTATTTTAGGGCTACTAAAATATTCTTTCTTCCGAGCGTGGCACTTTTCAAGTATTCCCGAAAAATTCCACATCCCAGCACGAGCGGAGTGAAAGGAGAGAAAGGAGAGGATTCGGGGAGATGCTCCGTGGCAAGGGATTCATTAACAGGCCTTTGAAGTTTTGCCAATCTAAAATGGGGCGAGATGACAATTTCGGTGCCCCCTGCGAAGTGTCAGTGCGTGAAGGTGGATTGCATTGTAAGGTCACATTGCTTCTAACGTGCCTGGAATGGGACTTCACAGACAGAGTTCGACAGAGTTTTTGTGGTAGAGTTGCTTCCTCGCAACGCCAGAGACCCCAGTTCGATCCTGACCTCAGGTGCTGTCTGTACGGAGTTTGTACGTTCTCCCCACGACACCGTGAATTTCCTTCGGGTGCTCCGGTTTCCTCCCCCACACCCCAAAGACGTATGGGTTTGTAGGTTCACAAAATTGCTGGAGAAACTCAGCAGGTGCAGCAGCATCTATGGAGCGAAGGAAATAGGCGACGTTTCGAGTTGTAGGTTAATTGGCTTCAGTAAAAATTGTAAATTGTCCCCAGTGTGTAGGATAGTGTTGGTGTGCGGAGGCCGCTGGTCGGCGCGGACTCAGTGGGTCGAAGGGCTTGTTTCCGCGCTGTATCTCTAAAGTCTAAAGTTTAAAGAGTTGGGAGTTAAGGGAAATGAGCAGAAAGAACTGCGCCTTGCTTCAAGGTTCATTGTGATAGACTAGCGCAGCAGGTAGAGCTGCTGCCTCACTGCTCCAGCAACCCCAATTTAATCTGGATCTCCGCTGCTCTCCATGTGGAGTTTGCACGTTTTCCCTGTGGCCTGTATGGGTTTCCTCCCACAACTCAAGCACGTGCAGCTTGGCAGATGAGAAACAAGGAACTGCAGATGTTGGCTCATAAAAGAAGACACAGAGTGCTGGAGTAACTCAGCGGGCAGACAGCATCTCAGGAGAACATGGATAGGCGACGTTTGGGGTCAGAGCCCTTCTTCAGGCTGCTTCAGGCAGTTGGTGGGTTAATTTGGAAGGAGAGGAGGGGAGGTTTGCAGGAGTAAAGGGTTGGAGTTGGGATTGGGTTAAGTTGGTTGATAGCATAAATGAAGGTAGTGGCATGTCCCAAATGGAAGACTATACTTCATGAGTAAAATATATTTTGGGAGAAAAAAAGGTATTTGGAAATCAGGACTGCGGCTGCTAGTAGCTGATGTTGATTTTCATAAGTGATGGGAGCAGAATTAGGCCATTCGGCCCATCAAGTCTATTCTGTGTTGACTGGGTGGGCCGAAGGGCCTGTTTCCGCTCTGCAACTCCAAACCAAACTGAGGATGACCTGGCAGTTGGCAGAGGACGTGGTGACATGAAGCGAGTGGGTAACAGGTTGGCAGACGGAGTATAACGTGGGAACATGTGAGGTGATTCACTCTGGCAACAAGAAGCCAACAGCTGATTCCATCTGAAGTGATGCAAGGCGAACTGTCTCCATGAATGTTGGTGTAAGGAGAGGTCGATGGTGTGCTGGCACTTCAAATCCCCAAAATGAACTTGTCGGTACAGGTAGCAAAGAATCGGAGAGCCAAAGAGACCTTGTAATTCTCTGCCCCAGAGGCCAGTGAGGGCTTCAGTAGATTTAAAGCTTGAGGCTGATGGTGTTTGAGCATTGAGCAAGTTGGCAGATAGGGGATGGTTGGCAAAGTAGAGGAGGCACAGTGTCAGCCGTGATCCTAAAGTCATTATTAATATTGTAAACTGAAGAGGTCCAAGTCTCACTTTCCCTAGACAACAATGGGCCCACCAGGCACCTCCCTGCCTGAGGTCATTTGTCATCAGGGAAAGAGGATGGGTGACATTTTGAGTCGGAAACCCTTCTTCACACTGAAAGTGGGGGGGCGGGGGGGGGGGAACTAGAGATCGGAAAAGGCCGGAATGTCCCACTCTTGGCTGGGGAAGAGGTGATCACACAGGGATGTGGACAGTGGAACAAGCAGGACAGCTAGGGTGAGGTGGGTGGGATTGCAGGGATGACTTGAAAGTAGAGAAATCATTATTCAGGCCACTGGGTTGTAAGCTGGCCAAGCGAAATATGAGGTGCTGTTCCACCAACTTGTGCGTGTCTTCACTCTGACAGTGGAGGAGGATACGGCTGATCCTCTCCGTACTATCAGCCTCATCACTTCCGTTGAGTTTTGTTTTATTGTCACACTAGACCAAGGGGAACCTGTTGGGTCCTGTCACCTCCACGTGGTGGGGGGGGGGGGCCTGCGGCGTCACACACGCACTAACCACCCCCCACACACACAGTGGGGGGAAAGGGGGGGGGGGGGGGGGAGGGAGGGAGGGGGGGAGAAAGAGGGAGGGGGAGGAAAAGAGGGGGGGAAGAGGGGAGAGGGGATGTACAGTGAAAAGCTTTTTGTTGCATGCTAAACAGTCAGTGGAAAGACAACACATGATTACAATCGAGCCATTTACATTGTGCAGATAGAGAGTTGAGAGTGTGGAGCGATTGTAATATGCGATTGTAGCTCTGCTTCGGAGACTAGCATGCAATACTTCACCTGGGTTGGGCGCTATTTTGGAAGATGTACCTCCTTCACTTTCCCCTCTCTGGAGTGCTGACTTGTACTCTTTAGTCATTCTTTTGTACTCCTTCAGTTTCCACTGACACGTCTGCACCATTCTGCTGTTCTTGCGTTGATTATATTTATTGTGTACATATTGTATTTATTGTTTACTCTCTGAGCTTCATGTGAAGGAGGAATTTCATTACGCCCTGGTGTATATGATAATAAACTCATCTTAGTCTCAGTCTGGATAAATGACAAAAAGCAATGGGCCCAGCAACGATCGGCGAGAAACACCGCTGATCACCGGCCTCCAGTCCGAAAAACAACATTCCGTCATCACCTGGGGAGGAAGGAACTGCAGATGCTGATTTACACCAAAGATAGACACAAACTGCTGGAGTAACTCAGCGGGTCAGGCAGCCTCTCTGGAGAAGAGGGATAGGAGATGTTTTGAGTCAGGACCCTTCTTCAGACTCAGAGTACTCAGGTGCTGCCTGACCCACTGAGTTACTCCAGCGGTTTGTGTTCCATCATCATCCTCTGTTTCCCATCATCAATTCAGACAGACAGTCACAATCTTTTTCCCAGGATGGAAATATCAAATACTAGAGGGCATAGCTTTAAGGTGAGAGGGGCAAAGTGTAAGGGAAATATGCAGTGTTTTTTTCACACAGAGGGTGGAGAGCGCCTGGAACCTGCTGCCAGGGTTGGTGGTGGAGGCAGATACAATAGTGGCATTTAAAAGACTTTTGGATAGGCACATGGATATGCAGGGAATGGAAGGATATGGGGTATTTAACCATATAACCATATAACCATATAACAATTACAGCACGGAAACAGGCCATCTCGGCCCTACAAGTCCATGCCGAACAATTTTTTTTCCCCTTAGTCCCACCTGCCTGCACTCGTACCATAGCCCTCCATTCCCTTCTCATCCATATGCCTATCCAATTTATTTTTAAATGATACCAATGAACCTGCCTCCACCACTTCCACTGGGAGCTCATTCCACACCGCCACCACTCTCTGCGTAAAGAAGTTCCCCATCATATTACCCCTAAACTTCTGTCCCTTAATTCTGAAGTCATGTCCCCTTGTTTGAATCTTCCCTATTCTCAAAGGGAAAAGCTTGTCCACATCAACTCTGTCTATCCCTCTCATAATTTTAAAGACCTCTATCAGGTCCCCCCTTAACCTTCTGCGCTCCAGAGAATAAAGACCTAACTTATTTACAAGCAGATGCTGGTCTTGGCATCATGTTCAGAACAGACATTGTGGGCCGAAGGGCCTGTTCTTGTGCTGTACTGTTCTGCGTTCTAATCCAATAATGTATCACAGGATCCAGCTCCCCCTGGCTCCCATGTGATTGAACCTTCCAGCTTAGCCGAACAATGGGGACCTATCAAAGGCCTTGTTGAAGTCCATGTGGACAACATCCACTGCCCTACCCTCATCTATTCTCCCAGTTACTTCCTCAGAAACACAGGCTTGTGAAAACAGGTTTTCCCCGCACTCTTGTCCAACACCGCAAGAAATTGTAGCCCAGACCATCACACCAACTGACCTCCCTTCCATTGACTCCATCTACACCTCACGCTGCCTTGGCAAGGCCAGCAGCATGATCAAGGACGAGTCTCGTCCCGGCCACTCCCGTGCCTCCCCTCTCCCATCAGGCAAGAGATACAGAAGTGTGAAAACACACACCTCCAGATTCAGGGACAGTTTCTTCCCGACTGTTATCAGGCAACTCACAAACCACAACCAGAGAAACGTCCTGAACTACTATCTATCTCATCGGTGACCCTCGGATTCTCTTTACTGACTTTATCTTGCACTAAACATTATTGCCGTTATTTCCTTATCATGATTCTGAACACTGTGAATAGCTGGATTGTAATCGTGTATTGTCTTTCCTCTGACCAGTTAGCGCAGAACAAAATCTTTTCACTGTACCTCAG
Organism: Leucoraja erinaceus; assembly: GCF_028641065.1. Taxonomy (NCBI): domain Eukaryota; kingdom Metazoa; phylum Chordata; class Chondrichthyes; order Rajiformes; family Rajidae; genus Leucoraja; species Leucoraja erinaceus. The sequence continues at coordinate 22,454,190 of NC_073406.1, read as the reverse complement.
TACACGTGACAATAAACGAAACTGAACTGAAATGATGGAGCATACTCGTGGGCTGCTCGCTGTTCCTGAGGGAGCAATGTTAGTTTAAAACACTCTCTGAACCACAATTCTCTAGTATTGTGGACTGGGCAATGCACCTCCTCTGTGTCCGTACTAACTCCAATGTCCAATGGTGTTGAGTGCTGGCTCATTCCTCCTGTGGTAACCCAGTTGGCGTTACATTGCAGCTCCCAAAACCATCGACGCTGCTTCACCGACACGCGCGGCATTATGGTATTGCACCGCCGTGACCCAGGCTTGGCTCCGGCCTACCATGCTGCCTGTGTGGAGTCCGCACGTTCTCCCTGTGACAGCCTGCAATACCTTCCTCCCACTTCCCAAAGGTGCGCTGGTTGCTAAGCCAATTAACCACTGTAAATCGCCCCTGGTGCCGATGGGATGCCCGGAGAATCGAGGGATGTCGATGGGCGTGTGGGGGAGTAGGTTACCAGGGATTGTTCCACGAGCCAGCACATACCCACTGGGCTGAATGGCCTCCTTTGTGTCGCAAGGGCACATGAAACCTGTGAAAAAAAACCTGCATCAAACCCATCCCAAGAACTGAGAGGAAAATTAATTATTTGTTAATTTAAATTTATGTTTTAAAATTAAATGTTCACCATTCAATATTCCTGTTCGGAAGCCCCACCTCTGATGCCGTGATTAATGGCTGAATATTGATTAAATGACACTGATTGGCAAGTGTGCGTGTCAATCGTGCCTACGTCAATCCGGATGTTTGAGTTAGTTAAAAGAAGGCAGTGATTAATCAATGTCCGCTGTTACTTTGTCTGTGTTATTAATCTGACTGAGGGCTGTCAATGGTCACGGTACACAGCTATGTTTTATCTCAATGGACTGACGTTCTCACGGTGGCGTAGTGGTAGAGTTGCTGCCTTCCAGAGCCAGGGACTCAGGTTCAATCCCAGCTACGGGTGCTTGTCCGTACGGAGTTTGTACCTTCTCCCCGTGACCTAGTGGGTTTTCTCCGGGAGCTCCGGTTTCCTCCCACATTCTAAAGATGTGCGGGTTGTAAATTGTCCCTAAGTTTAAGTTTTTCAAGTTTTATAAGTTTATTGGCCACGTATGTTCACATACAAGGAATTTGCCTTGGTGCTCCACTCGCAAGTAACACCATGACACACAGTGACAATTAAGAATGACACATAAAACATTAAACATTGACTACTTCCCTCGTGTGTGGGAAAGTGTTAGTGTGCAGGAATTGCTGGTCGGCACAAACTCGGTGGGCCGAAGGGCCTGTTTCCGTGCTGTATCTAAATTCTGGTCTAAAGTATCAGCCGATCACCAGAATGCAGGCAGCGGATTGCCCGAACCCTGGGAATGGCCCTGGTCAAGTTGTTTAAAGATGATTTGAAACCGATCTACTGTGCCCTGATTCCACACCTCATTGCATCTCCTTCAATGTCTTTGGCTGACAAGAATCCATCGATCCTCAACCCCCACAAAAACACAGATACTGGAAATCCGAGGCCAAGACGGCAAATCCTTGAAGAAGAGTCTCAGCCCGAAACATCACCTCTTCCATTTTCTCCAGAGATGCTGCCTGTCCCGCTGAGTTACTCAGGCATTTTGTGTCTATCTTCGGTGTAAACATAGACATTGAAACATAGAAATTAGGTGCAGGAGTAGGCCATTCGGCCCTTCGAGACTGCACCGCCATTCAATATGATCATGGTAAACCAGCATCTGCAGTTCCTTCTTAATATAATGCAAATACTGAAGTACTGAGAAACTCCGAACTCACGGTTTCATGGCGGTGACCTTTCAACACAAGTGTTTCAATGATAGAACTTCAGTGTGAGCCAGTGACTCGGGGTCTCCCTCCATGGGTACTGCCTGACTTGATGAGCATTTTCAACATTTTCTGTCTTTAGTTTGAAAATCTATCATACAAAATTAGGAGCTGATCGCACATTAGTTGCAGTTTACAAAAGTGGATTCTGGTTCCTGCCATCTCTGTGTTGTAGAGCCACACAGGCTCTTCGGCCCAGCTTGCCCACACCGACCAATATGTCCCATCTACACCAGTCCCACCTGCCTACATTTGGCCCATATCCCTCTACACCTGTCCGATGCATGTGCCTGTCTAAATCTTTCTTAAATGTTGCGATAGTACCTGCCTCACTACCTCCTCCAGCAGCTCGTTCCATACACCCACCACCCTTTGTGTGAAAAAGTTACTCCTCAGGTTCCTATTAAATCTTTTCCCCTTCACCATAAAGCTATGTCCTCTGGTCCTCAATTCCCCTACTCTGGCAAGGGTCTCTGTGAGTCTATCCGATCTATTCCTCTCATGATATTGCACACCTCTACAAGATCGCACCTTATCCTCCTGCACTCCAAGGAATAGAGAACCAGTCTGCTCCGGCCGAATAGCTCAGGCCTCCGAGTCCTGACAGCATTCATGAAAATCTTCTCTGCACCATTTCCAGTTTGACAACATCTTCCCTATAACATGGTGCCCAGAGCTGAACACAGTACTCTAAATGGCCTCACCAGCATCTTATATAACTGCAACCTGACCTCCCAACTTCTATACTCAATCCTCTGACTGATGAAGGCCAATGTGCCAAATGCCTTTTAGACCACCTATGTTTGGACCATTCCTGAAAAGCACTGGCTATGGTTTTCAATCATAAAGTCATACAGTGCAGAAACAGGCTCTTCAGCCCACCATGTCCATGCTGACCCATCATTTATCCATATACAAATTCCTTTACAGAATGGAAATAGGCCCTTTGGCTCAACTTGCCCACACTGGCCAAAATGTCCCAGCTATACAAGTCCCACCTGCTTGTGTTTGGTCTTTATCCCTCCAAACCTGCCCTATCCATGTACATAGAAACATAGAAAATAGAAAAATTGGTGCAGGAGAAGGCCAGCACTGCCATTCAATATGATCACCGCTGATCATCTAAAATCAGTACTCCGTTCCTGCTTTTTCCCCATATCCCTTGATTCCTTTAGCACTAAGAGCTAAATCTAACTCTCTCTTGAAAACATCCAGTGAATTGGCCTCCACTGCCTCCTGTGGCATAGAATTCCACAGATTCACAACTCTCTGAGTGGAAAAATGGTTCCTCATCTCAGTCCTAAATAGCCTACTCCTTATTCTTTGGTTCTGGACTCCCCCAACAATGTACCTGTCTAACTGTTTCTTAAACGTTGCGATAGTCCCTGCCTTAACTACCTCCTCTGGCAGCTTGTTCCATACACCCACCACCTTCTGTGTGAAAAAGTTACCTCTCAGATTCCTATTAAATCCTTCCCCTTTATCTTAAACCTATGTCCTCTGGCCCGGGAGCTTTTTGTGCCTTAAGGGCTGTCCCACTTACGTGATTTTTATGGGCGACTACAGGCGACTAGGCTGTTGCCACATGGTCGCTGGGTGAAGTCTGTATGGTGGTGAGTAGTCGCCCAAAGAGTGGTACTATTTTCTGGTCGCTGCTGGATTTTCAACATGTTGAACATTTTCGGCGACCTACTACGACTATGACAGGTGCCGGCAGTCGCTGAAAAAAATCGCGAGCAGGACTGGCCCTTTAACAATTCATGCTTGTTAGGTACTTTGTAAATGTTGTGAGATTCTCTGCCATCATCACCCCCCTCAGGCAGTGCTTTTCAGAAATGAACCACACACTGGGTCCTCAGATCCCCTCTAAACGTCTTTCCCCTCGCCCTGAACCACGTCTTTGCCTCCTCTGCCAGATTCCCCACCTCGTGGGAGAGAGCTACTCTTCGGGAGTCCAGTTTAAGATCATTGGCCGCCTGCTCTTCACACAGACGCATTCTTCTGAAGGAGGGGAGAGCACAAACAAACAGGCAGCATGGTGGCGCAGTCGGGAGAATCGCTGCCTCACAGTGCCGGAGGTCCGGGTTCGATCCCGACCTTGGGTGCTGTCTGTGCGGAGTTCGCAAGTTCTCCCTGTGTCCGCGTGGGTGCTCCGGTTTCCTCCCACATCCCAAAGACGTGCGGGTTTGAAGGTTAACTGGCCTCTGTAAATGTGCGTGGAGTGGGCGTGAAGGTGGGACAGCGGGGAGCTGGTGTGAACCTGGATTTCAACAAGTGCTCCAGGAATGGCGTGACATGAGTGCAGCTTAATTTGTTTTATCTAAAAAAAGTTTCTGAATAGGCTGGCTTCAGTGAAAATCCCTCTTCTGTTGCACGGTTCAGTTGCTAAGCAATTGATTGCTGATGTTCGTTTACAAAACTATATTTAATAGATTAGTGGAAAAACTGGTTTGGCAATAAAGAGTAATGTGCTTTTAATTTGAAAAGTGCCCTATTTATTGTCTCTCCAGTTTGTGTTTGGCTGAAAGATGTAAGTTACACCTATGGCCTTGTGTGGCACAGCCACCGTACTGCAAGGGGCATCCATCTTGTCCGTGCCTATCAGAAGCACTGCGTGATTTGGCGCCACTGATAACTTGCCCACTTTGGTACTGAGTGGGTGCCTGGAACGTGCTGCCAGGGGTGGTGGTGGGAGCAGATACTATAGTGGTGTTTAAGAGGCTTCGACATGAATAGGCAGGGCATGGAGGATATGACAGAGCAACTTGAATTGAGTACTTTATTGTCACATGAAATTCTGTGCTTGCAAACCCAGGGTATGCGAATAGTCGCCACATAAAGGGCACTTCCAAAGTTACCATGTACCCCCTCGCCAGGTCTGACTTTGTTCTCCCCCCCCCCCCCTTCACGGCGGCCCCCCTACACTGGGTTGTCCATTGTTTAATCTGGCATCATGTTCGGCACAGATATTATGGGCCAAATGGCCTGATCCTTGATTGTACAGTTCTGTGTTATCGGGCAGAGTAAAATCCCTCCACCCCCACTAAAGTGTCGGCAAAAGATTAAATTGCAAATTATGAAAACTGTTTAATTTTCATAATTAAGGGCTTGTTTTCTCACTGTTATTATCTCTAAAGTCTAAAGTGTAAAGTTTAACAGACATGGTAGCAAGGTTATTTAGGTGGGCAGCCGCTGTGCTTATGGCAATGTAGAGAGAAGAATGTATCGGAGACTGAGAACCGTGAGCTCCAGGCTCAGAACATCAACCGTCAGGCTCTGTACAATCCTAAACACATCCCTATCGCGGCACTCAACTCCTGTGGACTTCACACTCAGCTCACGCTGTGTACTTTGGATAGCACTATCAGGATCTGGTTTACCTGGAATAATCAACAATTTATTGTATTACTTGTTTACTTGTTCCTTTCAATGTGCCCTGTGAAGCTGCAGCAGGGCGGCACGGTGGCGCAGCGGTAGAGTTGCTGCCTTGCAGCGCCAGAGACCCGGGCTCCACCCTGACTACGGGTGCTGTCTGAACGGAGTTTGTCCGCTCTCCCAGTGACCGCCTGGGTTTTCCCCGGGTGCCCCGGTTTCCTCCTTACGCGAAAGACGTACAGGTTTGGAGGCTTAAGAAGGAACTGCAGATGCTGGAAAATCCCAGGTACACAAAAATGCTGGAGAAACTCAGCGGGTGCAACAGCAGCATCTATGGAGCGAAGGAAATAGGCAACGTTTCGGGCCGAAACCCAAGGGTTTCGGCCCGAAACGTTGCCTATTTCCTTCGCTCCATAGATGCTGCTGCACCCGCTGAGTTTCTCCAGCATTTTTGTGTACCCAGGTTTGTAGGTTAATTGGCTTTGGTAAAAAACTGTAAATTGTCCCGGTTCACCATGCCAGCGTACGGGGTGAATGCTGGTTGACGTGGACTTGGTGGGCCGGAGGGCCTGTTTAAGCACTGCATCTCGTAAGTTTAAAGTCTAAAGTAAAGTAAGAATTTCTTTGCTCCCAATGTGTAGGGAGTGAATGGGAAAGTTGTAATATCATAGAATTAGTATGAACGGGTGATCGATGGACGGCATAGACTCGATGGACTTGCTTTCCATGCTGTATCTCTAATTCACATGGAGGAGGAAGTCTAGGTTCAGTGTTCACCATCTCAACATAAGGATTAGGCATTTAGTTTTTAATTTAATTTAGCATTGTCACATGTACAATGAAAAGATTTGTTTGCATGCTACCCACCTACATCAAAAGTCTGCTCACCCACCACACCACCTCCAGGTCCCTCAGATCGGCCGACTTGGGGTTACTGAACATCCCGCGGTCTAGGTATAAGCTCAGGGGCGACCGTGCCTTTGCGGTCGCAGCTCCGAGACTGTGGAACAGCATCCCTCTTCCCATCAGAGCTGCCCCCTCCATCTCTACTCCCAAGCTTTTCTTGACGTCCTCTGACCGAGGGGTCTATGTGTGTATTTATGTATGTACTTAATCTATGAACCACTGTTGTATAACGTTAGTACCTCCACCAATGTAAACCACTTTGGCCAACAAAAGTTGTTTTTTAAATGTGCTATATAGATAAAAAGTGACGTGACTTGACTTGACTATCCAGTCAAAGAAAAAGCTATACATGATTACAATCAAGTCATCTACAGCACCCAGATGAAGGATAAAGGGAACATTTTTTTTATTGCAAAGATATCACACTGAAGTCTAGACAGCAGTCCTGAGCTACGCTCTATCTCATTGGAGATACTTGGACTAATCTCATTGGAGATACTTGGACTGATCAGACATTACTGGACTTTACCTTGCACTAAATGTTTTTAGAAAATAGGTGCAGGAGTAGGCCATTCGGCCCTTCGAGCCTGCACCGTCATTCAATATGATCATGGCTGATCATCCAACTCAGTATCCTGTACCTGCTTTCTCTCCATACCCCCTGATCCCTTTAGCCACATCAAGGGCCACATCTAACTCCCTCTTAAATATAGCCAATGAACTGGCCTCAATTACCTTCTGTGGCAGAGAATTTCACAGATTCACCACTCTCTGTGTAAAAAATGTTTTTCTCATCTCAGTCCTAAAAGATTTCCCCCTTTATCCTTTTATCATGTGTTTGTACACTGTGAATGGCTCGATCGTAATCTTGGATTGTCTTTCCGCTGACTGGTTAGCACGCAACAAAAGCTTTGTGTCACAATAAACTAAACTAAACTAAACTCCACTCAACGTTTAAGAAAGAACTGCAGATGCTGGAAAAATCGAAGGTAGACAAAAATGCTGGAGAAACTCAGCGGGTGAGGCAGCATCTATGGAGCGAAGGAAATAGACAACGTTTCGGGACGAAACCCTTCTCCATAGATGCTGCCTCACCCGCTGAGTTTCTCCAGCATTTTTGTCCACCTTCACTCAACCAAACGTCCATTTAAAGGTAGTTTGAATTTCTCCAATGAGGTAGATGGGACAGAGATGAGGAGTCTAAATTTTTTTTTAATTTTATTAGTTGTTTAAGTTATGACATCGGATGGAAGCTGCATACCAAATCTCGTTGCACATATGTGCAATGACAATAAAATATATAATTATTATTATTGTGTCACTCGGGCAGTAGCGAATCTTTGGAATTCGTGACCCCGGGGGACTGTGGAGCCGCTGTGGTGGCATCAGCCTCTGCCTCTACACTCTTGGATGTAGTGTTAGGGCTTGAATGTTGTGTGTGCACTGTGTGCGGAGACAGGGAGAGGGGAGGAGGAGCAGCCAACTCCTGTTTGCAGTTCAGTCCAGGCTTTTGAAGCTGAGAGTTGTTTTCAGACGTGCTGATTGGAGTGTGATTATATGCAGAGAAAGAGAAAGAGCTAGCTTCTGGGAGCCGATGTTTGGACTAGAATTCTTTTTTTTCCCATTGCTTTTGTTTATATTGTTGACAAAAGTGTTTCCGTTTTCGCCTCAGCCTTTAATTTATTTCCTTGTTTTGCACGAAAAAAGCTCTCATTAGTGGATGATTTTCTTTTCTGACTAATTAAAAGAGACAATAAACTCTCTTGAATAGGAACTCCCTCGCAGTTTCTGTCCACCCAACATCCTCTCAGCCTTTGGCTTCCTCGGTGTCTCCAGTTAAACGCGCTAATCCGTTTACTTTAGTTTAGTTTAGTTTTGAGATACAGCGCGGAAACAGGCCCTTCGGCCCATCGAGTCTGCAACGACCAGCGATCACCCCGAACACGAGCACTAGTCCACACACTAGGGACAATTTACAATTTTTACCGAAACCATTTAACCTACAAACCTACACGTCTTCTGAGTGCGGGAGGAAACCGGAGCCCCCCAGGAGAAAACCCACGAGGTCACAGGGGGAAACGTACAAACTCCACATGGACAGCACCGATAGTCAGGAGCCAACCCGGGTCTCTGGCACGGTGAGGAAGCAAATCTACCGCTGTGCCACCATGACGCCCTCTGCAAACTTAGCCAAGGCATTGAACAGCCTAAGTGTGGATGTTCCCCGATCCACACCAACTTCTTGTGTACGTGTCATTCTGAAGAAGAGTCTCGATCCAAAACGCCATCTATTCATTTTCTCCAGAGATGCTGCCGGACCCACTGAGTTACTCCAGTATTTTATGGCTGTTTCAAGCAGCATCTGCCGTTCCTCCCTGCTAATTCTGCGGCGACTCCATTTCTCACGGAGCCAGTTTCTCAGTCAGCCCACTTCTCAGAGCGATAAAAAAAAAAACACTCGGCAGGTCAGGCAGCATCCGTGGAGGTGGATCTAGATCCTTCACCGGGACTGAGAGAGACCCTGTGCCACCTCACACAGAGCAAAGAGCTGAGGGAGACCCTCTGTAAGGGCGTCATCGAAACACAATAAATGAATTTGAACTCTCTAAAACTGAGATGGGCTATTTAAAAAATGACAGCAAGGTGGAGAAGTTTCGGGAGGCCAGAGGTCGGAGCACTGGCAGCTGAAGCCAGAGACATCAGTAGTGGGACCATTACTCCAAGGAATGTGGGTCAAGAGTCAACAGTTCATGCTCATGTCATAGGAGCAGAATTAGGGCATCCGAACCAACGACTGTCAAAATGGTGGACTGAGTACTTATTGCTAATAAACCACAGCAAAATGCTTCTTGTTTGCAATTCATAGGTTCGGGGCAGAATTAGGCCATTCGGCCCATCAAATCTACACCATTCTATCATGGCTGCTCTCTCTTTCCCTCTCTACCCCATTCTCCTGCCTTCTCCTCATAAACCCTGACACCCGTGCTCATCAAGAATCTGTTAAACTACTCCGCCATCGACGGCCTCCACAGTTGTCTGTGGCAATGAATTCCACAGATTCTCCACCCTACTTTAATTCTGAGGCTATGGCCTCTGGTCCTAAAGTCTCCAACCAGTGGAAACATTCTCCCCACATCCACCCTATCCAGGCCTTTCACTAATTGGTATGTTTCAATGAGGTCCCCCATCACCCTTCTAAACTCGAGTATGTTTAATTGTCATATGTACCAAATTCTGCCTCGCCGCAGCTGAACGGGCCAGTAAACACGATATTCATAAAAAGCAAAAACATAAAGAAATGTTCAATAAATAAACCACATTATTAGCGTGGTACCGTGCCTCAAAATGCCAGTGACCTGGGTTCAGTCCTGACTACCGGTGCAGTCTGTATGGAGTTTGTACGTTCTCCCCGTGACCTGCGTGGGTTTTCTCCGGGTGCACTGGTTTCCCTCCACATTCCAAAGACGTGCAGGTTTGTAGGTTAATTGGCTTGGTCTAAATGTAAATTGTCCCTAGCGTGCAGGAGAGTGCTAGTGTACTGTGTGATCGCTGGTCGGCACGGACTCGATGGGCTGGGGAACCTGTTTACGAGCTGTATCATTAAACTAAACAGAATTTGTCAGGAATGTAAGGCCCTAATTTTATACTTCTTCATATTTACTTGGAAGCGTTACTGCCCCAGTATTAAACGTCAGACCATCTAATAATGTTGGGGCAGTGGATTCGTCAGGAAAGCTACAACGTGGATTAGCGTGTATACAAATTATAATTGTACGCAGAATGTCATTCGTGCCAAATGATTTTCTCCACCCTGTTATCAAAATCATATTGGTACATGAATCATAATACTTTAAAGGCTTCAATGGAGCTTAATGTAAATCTGATTCCATTTAATCTATGCCGGAATATCTCCTTGCATTCGCTCCATTTGAGAGTGAGAGGGAATTGAGTGTTTGGGGGTGACACCATGGAAACAGGCCCTTCTGCCCACTGACTCCATGCTGACCGTCGATCACCCGTTCACACTAGATCTCTGTTATCCCACTTTCTCATCCACTCCCGACAGACTATGGGCGATTTACAACAGGCTGATTAACCGGCATACCTGCACATCTTTGGGATGTGCGACAAAACCAATGTGGTCACAGGGAGAACCTGCAAACTCCACTCAGGCAGAATCCAAGATGAGGATTGAACCTGGGTCTCTGGCACTTTGAGGCAGCAGCACCACCAGCTTCACTTTAGACTTTAGAGATACAGCGCGGAAACGGGGAAACCAGAGCACTCGGAGAATTCCCCGCGGTCACAGAAACAACGTGCAAACTCCACACAGACGTGAGCACCCGAGGCCTTGATCTCTGGCGCTGTGAGGCAGCGGCTCTACCAGCTCGCCACTATGCCACCCTGCACCCTCACAAAGCACTGCACCCATCCACACGTTCTGTGGGACTTAACATGCAACTTTCTGGGACCATGCACAAATCCCCAGGACATTTATGTGACTGGAAACAGTTTCCACCCATCTTCAGAGCGGGAGGAAGGGAATGTTGAACGCAACAGTAACTAATAAACAATGAAGATGCAATATTATATGGAAACTATCTTTGGAAGAATAATAGAAAGTAGACACAAAATGCTGGAGTAACTCAGCGGGACAGGCAGCGTCTCTGGAGCGAAGGAATGGGTGACGTTTCGGGTCGAGGCCCTCCTTCAGACTGAATAATGTTGAATTCATGATTCAGAAGCATAATATTGCAATTAGAGATACAAAAATAACAATTCAAAATCAGAAGAAAAAAACTCCTGGAAATGTTCAGCCGATCAGGCAGCATCTGTGGAAAGTGAAACAGAACTAACGTTTGTGGCCAAAAATCTTTTTCTCCTATATTTGTTTTACAAGTTTTGACAAGTTCTTGATTAGTACGGGTGTCAAAGGTTACGGGGTGTAGGCAGGAGAATGGGTTTGGGAGGGAGAGATAGAGCAGCCATGATTGAATGTGCAGTAGACTCGATGGGCCGAATGGCCTATTTCTTGCTCCAATGACAATTTAAAAAATCTGAATTTTCAATCAAATGTTATTTTGCTTCCCCAAACTATTTTAAAATTTCCTTTTATTTTGATGGGCACTTGGTCCACACGAGATCATTTGTTCAAAAGATTCCATGCACACCTGTCTCGAAGCCATTAGTTTAGTTTAGTTTAGAGATACAGCGTGGAAACGGGCCCTTCGCCCCACCGATCCCGCACCGCCACACGATACACCATCCTACACACACTGGGAACAATTTTACATTCATACTAAGCCAATTAACCTACAAACCTGTACGTCTTTGGAGTGTGGGAGGAAGCCGAAGAGCTTGGAGAAAACCCACGCAGATCACGGGGAGAACATACTGTACAAACTCTGTGCAGGCAGCACCCGTAGTCGGGTTCGAACTGGGGTCTCGGGTGCTGCGAGCGCTCTAAGTCAGTAACTCTTCCCGCTGCGACACCGTGCCGCCCCATTAGTCAGTATGCATGCACTAATTCAGCATCTGCGGTGAAAATGTTGTCTAGATCTCTACCCCAGCTCGAAAGAGTTATACACTTTTTCTTTTCAACGTGACCCCGTTATTTTGTTATGGTCACAGGAGAAATTAAAACAACATTTAAGGAGAAAAAGAGTCCCCAAAGTCAAGTAGCCAAGAGCAGCTCTTGCAATAAGGCAGAATATTAAAGCAGCCTGCAAATTAAAAGCAAAGATTGGGCTTTAACCAGAAACATATGATCGGAATGTCGGAAGCGAACTGTCACTGAGGGGAAAACTCAAGTGAACGGAAATGTAGCAACGAGCGGGCAACAGCAAAATCCTGCAGATGCTGGGAATCTGAAATAAAACTGTGGCATGGAAACAGAAACATAGAAAACAGGTGCAGGAGTAGGCCATTCGGCCCTTCGAGCCAGCACCGCCATTCAATGTGATCATGGCTGACCGTCCAGAATCAATACCCCGTTCCTGCTTTCTCCCCATGTCCCTTGATTCCGTTAGCCCTCAGAGCAATATCTAACTCTCTCTTGAAAACATCCAGTCAATTGGCCTCCACTGCCTTCAGTGGCAGAGAATTCCACAGATTCACAACTCTCTGGGTGAAAATGGTTTTTCTCATCTCAGTCATAGATGGCCGACCCCTTATTCTTAAGCATGATGGGAATGCACGGCGGGTCAGGCAGGTGACTGGAGGAAGGGAGGAAGGGAGGGGGAGGGAGGTGACGTTTCATGTTACTGCCGTTGCACCAGGGTGGGACGGTGGCGCAGAGGTAGAGTTGCTGCCTTACAGCGACAGAGACCCGGGTTCGATCCTGACCACAGGTGCTGTCTGTATGGAGTTTGCATGTTCTCCCCGTGACCTGTGTGGGTTATCTCCGGGTTTGTCCGTACAAACTCCACACAGACAGCACATGTAGTTGGGAATTGAACCCTGGTGCTGTAATGCAGCAACTCTACTACTGTGCCGCCTTTAGGAGGTAGTCGAGGCAGGCACTATAAAAACATTTAAAAGATTGTGGATAATCAGCCATGATCACATTGAATGGCGGTGCTGGCTTGAAGGGCCGAATGGCCTACTCCTGCACCAATTGTCTAATGTCTATTGACATTTGAACAGGTACATGGATAGCAAAGGTTTAGTGGGATATGGGCGAAACACGGGCAGGTGGGACTAGATTAGATGGGGCAAGTTGGGCCGAAGGGCCTGTGTCTGTGCTATACGACTGTATCTCTATGTAGAAGGTAAAAGGCAGGATCCACTCAAACCCCCTGGGCTCGGTGATGTATCGGACCGCCTGCTTAGACATCCCTGTCCTCTGTTTCCTCTTGCACTGAATCACCACCCCGCTCTCCACACACTCACTCCTGCATCCAGCTCCTGAACCCATCACCACTGCGATGTCTGTGTTGCTTGCATAAGCAAATAAACGGAGTTAGAACGATCAGCATCGCATTCTTCATTGAAGGCAGTAACTCTCGGCTAAATAGCAGTGTCTGGTACCTCAATGTATCAAAGTCACAAGAACAGTTCTTAAAGTACTCTTGTACTTACACGCACTGCGCATTCTGTACCACGGTCCCCATGTCAAGTGATACTAGCACAGTTCGAAAGCAGAATAAGTTGGGAGTCTATGTTGAATGTTTCCCCACCGTTTGTATGGCAGTGGCTTTTCCAACTAGCCATTGGAATGGAGGTGCTGTGGAACAACAAAGGAACTATTTGCAGACCCCTTTATGTTTAGTTTCGAAGTACAGCATGGAAACAGGCCCTTCTTCCCACTATGTCCGTGCCGACCACACGCGTTCTATGTTATCCCACTTTCTCATTCACTCCCCACACACAAGGAGCAGTTTTACAGAAGGCCGATTAACCTTCAAACCTCTTCGGGATGTGGGAGGAAGCCGGAGCACCCGGGGGAAACCCACGCGGTCACAGGGAGATCGTGCAAACTCCACACAGGCAACACCAGAGCTCAGGAATGAACCCGGGTCTCTGGCGCTGTGAGGCAGCAACTCTACCCAAATCACCCGATGATTATTAAGAAGACGATAACTTGAAGTGATCAGTGCTTATACTGTAACGATATTACCGGATAAAAGGATATCTTACACTGAAAGAGTTTTAAAAATATTTAAAATTAAAACCGTAAAGCTGTGTTTTTGTTAATATTTAGAATCTGTGACATGATTATTATCTTATTTAAAATCAGTTAAAAGTAAATTATAAGAATGAGTAAACATGTTAAAAAGTAAAGTTAACTTAAAACACATAAAAATTATTAGAAATATGAATTAAATGGGAAGTATTTTATAAAGATTTGCCTCCAAATATCTGGAGTTTCACACACAAAATTCTAACAAGACTGGACATTGTGGAGAGAGAGGATGTTTCTGGTGTCACAGAAGCCCAAGACAAACATGGTGAATGAGAACATAGAAACATAGAGAATAGGTGCAGGAGTAGACCATTCGGACCTTCGAGCCAGCACCGCTATTCAATATGATGCTGATTCATGGTTCATGGCTGATGATCCAAAGCCAGGTCCAACTTGGGACTGAGATCAGGAGAAGTTTCTTCATTCAGAGAATGTGAACCTCTGTAAATTTCCATCAAATAGGCAGATATAGTCAAGAAGGAGTTGGACATCGTTCTTAGGGCTAGAGGGATCTCGCGTTACGGGGGGAAGATGGGTTCCGCAGATAGACACACAAAATGCTGGAGTGACTCAGCTGGACAGGCAGCGTCTCTGGATAGAAGGAATGGGTGACGTTTCGGGTCGAGACCTTTCTTCAGGTCCCTGATTTCTTTAGCAAATAGCTCTTCAAAGATTTTAAATAACAGTAAAAAGGCTTGCTTTTACATCATGTTGTAAAAAGAAACTGAAGATGCTTGTTGATACCAAAGGCAGGCACAAAGTACTGGAGTAATTCAGCGGGTCAAGCAGCATTTCTGGAGAAAATGAATAGGTGACGTTTCGGGTCGAGACCCTTTTTCATCTTGAAGTAAGGTCCTGACCCAAAATGTCACCTATCCATGTTCTCCGGAGATGCTGCCTGACTCACTGAGTTACTCCAGCACTTTGTGTCTTTTTTAAAAAAAAATCAGCATCTGCAGTTCCTTGTTTCGACTGGATTTGAATGATCAGCCGAGATCATACTGAATGATGGAACAGTTTCGAAGGGCCAAATGGCCTACTCTTCTTAACGTCCCCTTAACGCCCATGCACAGGAATACATCGTACCAAAACTCCCACGAAATGTTTTTACCCTGGCTTGAAAATGTTTGCTTAAGTAAATTTCTTTCAGGAACACGTCATTCTGGTAAATCGAGTTTGCAGGGCCCAACCACAGACCGTGAAGTCTTTCATTTTGTGTCATGTTATGCTTGTTCTCCAAAAAGCCCCTGGGACATCAAGACAATTCTTCCCCGATGCGTAGATTCTTATATTGAGTGCAGTTTGGCCTCCGAGCTAGCTACCTCGATTTGGAACGTGTTAAGGCCCTGTCCCACTTTCCCGAGTTACTCACGAACTCTGCCGGGTTTTCCCCTTGATTCGAACTCGGGGAACGTCGGGGAATGTCAGTAGCGAGCTCGTAGGAGTCCGTAGATGTTTCGTAGCGGCTCGTAATGCCAGCCGTAGGACCTCGGGGCATCAGGTAAGTCGGGAGGTTTTTTCAACATGTTGAAAAATGTCCATGAGTTAAAAAAATAGCCCCGAGTACCTACGAACGGCTATTCCCGTAATTCTCCGAGTTCGAATCAAGGGGAAAACTTGGGAGAGCTCATGAGTAACTGGGGAAAGTGGGACAGGGCCTGTACACCTTAAACTCCACTTCCAAAACTTGAACACTGAACACTATCCTGGGAAAGGAGTATCTGTTTAGTTTCGAGATAGTTTTGAGATCGCCAGAGATCACAAATCACCAGGTTGCCGTCGACGCTGTAGACTTTAGACTTTAGAGATACGACGCAGGAACAGCCCACCGACTCCACGCCGACCAGTGATCCCTCCCCCCCCCATACTCCAGCACTATCCCACACACTAGGGACAATTTACAATTTTTACCGAAGCCAATTAGCCTACAAACCTGGATATCTTTGGAGTGTGGGAGGAAACCGGAGCACCCAGAGATAACCCACGCAGGTCACGGGGAGAACGTACAAACTCCGTGCAGACAGCACCCGTAGTCGGGATCGAACCCGGGTCTCTGGCGCTGTGAGGCAGCAACTCTACCGCTGTGCCACCGTGCTGTTATTACTAACAATGTAACTTTGCCCGTAACAACTGGAGGTTACGCTGTGGATGGGTCGAATCGACGGCCTGTTGGTTTCGGGTGCAAGTTGGAGAAAAAAATATATTTCTGTTAAATAAATAGATCACTGGAGTGAAATAAATAAACTCAGTTAAATAAACATGTGCCTGTAATGGGAGTGCATGTGTTAGTACTAGTTATGAAATGTCTGGCGGTGGATGATCTCACAGGCTGAGCAGACTCGGGCTAGTTAGGCAGTGAATGGGCCCAGGTAGATGTTACCTGGAGCCAAGGTGTGGGACGGCTGGTTGCTCCAGGCAGGAATCCCAGTGTTGTTGCATCATCCGAGAGGCAGCAGGGTTCACAGTGTCATTGGGGCTGTCTGGAAAATTACAACACAGGAGGCAGCATAGTACTGCACAACAACAGGCCCTTCCGCCCATCATGTCTGTGCTGACCATGACGTTGCTCTTACTAATCCCATCTGCCTGCACGTGATCTACCAATCTTTATTCCTTGCTTGTTCATACAGGGTCATAGAGCCACGGAGACATCTAGTCTTACCGTGTGGAAGCAGGCCCTTCGGCCCAACTTGCCCACACTGGCCAACATCTACACTAGTCCCACCTGCCTGCATTTGGCCCATATCCCTCTAAACCTGTCCTATCCATATACCTGTCTGAATGTTTCTTAAAGGGGATAGTGTTCTTGAGGACCAGCTCCGCAAGGCGGAGGAGAGTGTTAGTAGAGGGATATTGGTTGTTTCTGCGGTCGAGGAAGATACGGAGAGAATTAAGGCCTAACTGGTGCGGGATGGAGGTGTAGAGTGAATGAATGTCCATAGTAAAGATGAGGGAGTTGGATCTCGGAATGCCAAAGTCATTAAAGAGACGAAGGGCATGTGAGGTATCTTGGACATAGGTCAGGAGAGATTGGACCAGGGGGGATAGCATGGAGTCGAGGTACATGGAATACTCTTAATGTGTTTAAATGTTCGAAATTCTAAATGTTGCTTAATCTCTGTCTCAGAGATCTCTGTCAATTGCCCTAAATGTTGCAGTCGTATCTGCTTCCACCACCTGCCCTGGCACCATGTTCCAGTCACCCACCACTCTCTGTAAAGAACTTCCCTTCCACATCTCAAAACTTTCCACCTCTCACTAGACAGCGGTGCCATCGGGCATTTGTCCTTCCACAGTGGGAAAGGGAAATAGTCTAGTTTAGTTTAGTTTAGAGATACAGCGCGAAAACTGGCCCTAGTCCGTGCCAACCAGCGATCCCCACATATGAACACTATCCTACACACTAGGGACAATCTACACTTATAACGAGCCAATTAACCTACAAACCTATACGTCTTTTGAGTGTGGGAGGAAACCGAAGATCTCGGAGAAAACCCACGGGGCGAACGTACAAACTCCGCACCCGCAGTCAGGATCGAACCCGGGTCTCCAACGTCTCAAACGCTGTAAGGCAGCAACTCTACCCCTGCGCCACCGTGCCACCCCAAGTCAGGCTAACTATCTATTTTATTAATGCTGTCATAGTCTCCCATGCTTCTTCCCGCAGGCCTCCCCGACCCGTAGCCTCTGATGCTGCACAGCAAACGCTCCACATTCATCCACCCTCTCTTCCTAGATAATCCTCACCAATCCTGGCAGGTTTAGGTCAGGTCGGGGGGGGAGTTCCCCCCACCATGGGTACCATGTAACCCCGTGCTACCTGCTCCTTGGTCGGATAGACGGCGACTAAACCGTCTCCCCCACCTAGTTGGCCAGGTGAGGAGAGGGCTGTGGACCCCCAGCAGGACCGAAAACAAGACCTGTCAAAGCGAGCCAACGGCCATCCACACTTCAGTAGAAGTTGCGATCACTGTCGTACACAGCATTGCAAGGTAGCGTGCCCGCTGATGTTTGCAACAATGATGATGATGATGATGGTGATGAATCCAGGCAACAAAACGTGGCCATCAATGTCGATGCCAAAACGTGGAGATACTTGTGAGCCGCCTGGGTGAGGTCTGCTGTGTGGTTTTACCAGGTTGTATGCAGAAACAAAGCATGTTGCTGTACCTGGGTACATGCGGCAGTAGAGTAGGACTGAATCATTGAACATCCTGGTAAACCTCTTCCCCATATTGTCCAAAGCCACCACATCCTTCTGGCAACTATAACTGCACACAATGCTCCAAATGTGGCCAAAATTTCCCACATGTTGCAGCATGACTTTAAATTCTGTACCCTGACCAAGGAAGTCAAGCGCGTCATATTCATTCTTTACCATCCGATCTACTTGTGTGGTCACTTTCAGGAAGTTATCGACTTGTACCCCAAGATATCTCTGTACGTCAATTCTCCCAAGGTCCTGCCTTGTAATGTACACCTTCCTCTTTCAGTTGACCTCCCAAAATGCACCACTGCATACTTGTCTGGATTAACCTCCATCTGTCATTTCTCCGCCCAATTTTCAAACCGATCTGCAACCTTTCTTAAGGGCCTGTCCCACTGTACGAGGCAATTCAAGAGTTCTCCCGTGTTTTCCCCTGATTCGAACTCGGAGAATGTCCGTAGCGGGTCCGTAGGAGTTTGTGGATGTCTCGTAGCGGCCCGTACGAGTAAAAAGTAACAATTTCTTCCATCACGAGTATTTTTTTACTCGTGGACATTTTTCACAGCGTTGAAAAAAACGTCACGAGTTTACCGGATTTCCCGAGTACCTACCGTTAGCATTACGAGCCGCTACGGGACATCCACGGACTCCTATGGACCCGCTACGGACATCCTCTGAGTTCGAACCAGGGGAAAACTCGGGAGAACTCTTGAATTACCACGTAGAGTGGGACAGGCCCTTTACTCTCCGTGACTCTACGTCAATTTTGATGTTGTCTGCAAACCTATTAAGAAGACCATCTACATTTTCATTCTGATCATTTAGACGTATAGCATAGGTTGGTGCTCAGCTATTTTGGATATGGATTTTAAAGGCCAGTGAATCTATCAAATTTAAAATGATAAGTTGCAACTCTTTAGCAAGTAGCTCTTCAAAGATTATCAATAATAGCAAAAAGGCTCGTTTTTACATCATGTGATAAAAAGGAACTGCAAATTCTGGTTTATACCAAAGATAGGCACAAAGTGCTGGAACAACTCAGTGGGTCAGGCAGAGGAGTAAATGGTGGCATTTCGGGTTAGAAACCCTTTTTCATATTGAAGGAGGGTCCCGACCCAAAGTGTCACCTATCCATGTTCTCCAGAGATGCTGCCTGACCCGCTGAGTTACTCCGACATTTTGTGTCTATCTTTGTTTTTACTTCAGCCTATTTAAGTCCAAACCTTTACTCGGAATCCTCATGATATATTAATATTCCATGTGTGTGCCTGAAGCAAGACAAAGGCCAAGGTGTTTCAGCCACAGTGAGGCATAGATGTGTCCACAATACTAGTGGTAAAAACCCAGGAGTAACTCAGTGGGTCAGGCAGCATCACTGGAAATGCTGCCTGAAGCCGTCTTTGTGTAAATAATTTTTGATAGCATGGATTCAGTGGGCCAAAGGGCTTGTTTCTGTGCACCATGTCTCTGGCTCCAAAATTGGGATGGTACCACAGTCAAATCTGTTATTCCTGGATACACGGACATCTGATCAGTGAAGAATTACAGCAAGTGAGAGTATTAAGCAGTTGATCACCGCTGTTAATTGAACAGTTGTCCCATTAAGGGGAATGTACCTTCCCAGGTTCATAGTCAGTGTTACAGCATCCGGGCTAGACATTCTGTTACAGTGTTGTGTGCTCGCCACTCAGAGCTGATGGGAAGTCCATGAACCATGATTTCAAGAGAGAGTTAGATTTAGCTCTTAAGGCTAAAGGGCCTGTCCCACTTTTACGACCTAATTCACAACCTCTGCCGAGTTTGCCCTTGACTCATACTCGCAGCATGGTCGTAGGAGGTCGTAGGTAGGTCGTAGCAGGCCGTGATGCTAGTTGTAGGTACTCGTGGCATCAAGTAAGTCAGGGCATTTTTTCTAGCACGAGTAAAAAAGGTTGTGAATTAGGTTGTGAAAGTGGGACAGGCCCTTAAGGGAATCAAGGGATATGGGGGAAAAGCCGGAACGGGGTACTGATTCTGGATGATCAGCCATGATCATATTGAATGGCGGTGCTGGCTCGAAGGGCCGAATGTCCTACTCCTGCACCTATTTTCTATGTTTCTAACCATCACCTTTTGTGTAGTTTAGTTTATTGTCACGTGTACTGAGGTACAGTGAAAATCTTTTTTGTTGTGTTCTATCCAGTCAACGGAAAGACTATACATGATTACAATCTAGCCGCCCACAGTGTACAGATGCTTGATGTTCAGTGCAAGATAAAGTCCAGTAATGATTAAAGATAGTCTGACAATCTCCAATGAGGTAGATGGTAGGTCAGGACCGCTCTCCAGTTGGTGACGGGACGGTTCACAAGCCTGATAACAGCAGGGAAGAAACTGTCCCTGAATCTGGAGGTGTGCGTTTTCACACTTCCGTATCTCTTGCCTGAGGGGAGAGGGGAGAAGAGGGAGTGGCCAGGGGTGCGACTCTTCCTTGATTATGCTGCTGGCCTTGCTGAGGCAGCGTGAAGTGTAGATGAAGTCAATGGAAGGGAGGTTGGTTTGTGTTATGGTCTGGGCTGGATAGATGGGTAGAAACATAGAAACATAGAAAATAGGTGCAGGAGTAGGCCATTCGGCCCTTCGAGCCTGCACCGCCATTCAATATGATCATGGCTGATCATCCAACTCAGTATCTTTTACCTGCCTTCTCTCCATACCCCCGATCCCATTAGCCACAAGGGCCACATCTAACTCCCTCTTAAATATAGCCAATGAACTGGCCTCAACTACCTTCTGTGGCAGAGAGTTCCAGAGATTCACCACTCTCTGTGCGAAAAATGTTTTTCTCATCTTGGTCCTAAAGGATTTCCCCTTTATCCTTAAACTGTGACCCCTTGTCCTGGACTTCCACAACATCGGGAACAATCTTCCTGTATCTAGCCTGTCCAACCCCTTAAGAATGTTGTAAGTTTAAGGGGTTGGACAGGCACATTTGAACAGGTACATGGGTCGGATAGGTTTAGAGGGATATGGGGCAAATACAGGCAGGTGGGACTAGTGTAGATGGGGCATGTAGGCCGGTGTGGGCAAGTTGGGCTGAAGGGCCTGTTTCCACCCTGTATGATTTGTTCAGCCCATGGAAGTACAGCTCCCTCAGTCAGAGATGTACGCTCCTGACATCCAAATTAAAATGAGTGACAAGAAGAAAATGAAGTATTTTAGTAAACCTACAAGTCTGAACAAAAATGCATCAGCAGGTATTTCAGTTGCGTTTGCTATATTACTGGAGAGTGAACATATCTTTCTGGCAGTGGTGAGTCATTTAACAGCAACGTGTTGACTAGGTCCCTGGGGCTGTGTTGCGCCCGTCACAATTTCACAGGCTGCCGTCTCCTCCACAGCCAGGGAGACGGGCAGATGCCGGAACGATGGAGAGCATCCTCGGACTCAGGATCAGTGGGCAGCCATTCAGCATAGAGACGGGAAGGCAGGCAGCACGGTGGCGCAGTGGGAGCTCTGCTGCCTCATTACTGACAGCATCATGAACTTAGGTGGCAAGGTACCACAATTGGGTGACACAACGATAGAGTCGCTGCCTGTTACAGCGCCACGGGCCCAGGTTCGATCCTGACTATAGGCGCTGTATGGAGATTGTACGTTTTCCCCCTGTGACCACGTGGGTTTTCTCCGGGTGCTCCGGTTTCCTCCCACACGCTTACAGCTACAGACGTACAGGTTTGTAGGTATATTGGCTTCGGTTAGTTGTAAAAAAATAGTCCTTAGATAGATGGTCACTTCAAATTCATTCTTCTGAATAAGGGGACAGGACAATCAAACAGGCCTCACAGCGCCAGAGACCCGGGTTCGATCCTGACCACAGGTGCTGTCTGTGCGGAGTTTGTACGTTCTCCCCGTCTACCCAACATCTGCTGAGTGAGCACTCAGACATCGGCAAGAATATTGTACCTCACACGTTAGTATTAAGACGCCTCAGTGCCCCAGGCTAAAGATCCTGTGCTGGAATTCCTATCGATGTGTTGCTTCAATGCAAAGGGTGACAGCCAAAGCCTTTAAAAAAAAATCACACACATGGGGATTTTTTTTTTTCTGGTTTACCGTTTAAGTGTTTATTATAAACTTTCATAAACTGGAACCAAATCTATTTATGTGCAAGGTTTGACAACACCCATCACACTGCAGATGTCACACTTCAAAGTGTCGGGAGTGTATTTTAAAGGGAAATTGACAGACATTTGCCTTCAGATATCCAGAATCGGAAATGTGCAGGCAATGGGAAATTGGCGACGACACAGCGAATGAACTCAGCCTGACCACTGACCACTGACCAGTTACTCAGTTACTTCTAGAGTGAAAGTGAAGTATTGGCCTTCAAGGGACAGACAGTGTTAACAGGTAAACATTGCTGCCAGAACAAAAGACACAAGGTGCTGGAGGAACTCGGAAGGGTCAGGCAGCATCTCTGGAGAACATGGATAGGTGATGTTTCGGGTCGGGACCCTTCTTCAGACGTGGGTCGCAGTGGGAGAGATGTACTGCAGTAGATGCCGTCTTTGAGCTGGGATTTTGTACCAACTGTTGTGCAGCAGTGTCTGAAGAAGGGTCCCGGACCCAAAGCAGTCGCCTATCCATCTGCTCCAGTGATGCTGCCTGACCCGCATGTAAACCAGCATTGTCTCTTTAAAACATCACTGCTATGTGGCGAGCCCTAGACCACCATTGCATGCAGGTGCATGCCATCAGTCAATGAGATGGCGATGGGGGGAGATTCATGCCTTAATTGCAGCTTGTTATCTTTCGTCAGTCAATTTGGTACACAAACCACACACAGAGGTCGGCCATGGATGGTGGTGCAGCGGTAGCGTTGCTGCATTACAACACCAGAGTCCCGGGTTCAATCCTGACTACGGGTGCTGTACAGAGTTTGCACGCTCTTCTTGTGACCACGCGGGTGAATTGGCTTCGGTAAAATTGCAAATTGTCCCCCTAGTGTGTAGGATGGTGCTAGCACGGTTGGTGCGGACATGGAGGGCCGAAGGGCCTGTTACCGCCCTGTATCTCTAAAGTCTAAATGCGAAAAGTATGACTAGTTTATCTGGTTTTTGTGGTTTTGCTTCCAGGAGGAATGTTGATGAGGAAGCCAGAATTACTTGCCCTGCATTGTTTCAAGGTGAGATGGGCAGAGATGTTTTGTTAGACAGCAGGTGGTGAGTGGCTGGAACATGTCTGCTGGGGTTTGTGGTGGAGGCAGACACGACAGTGGCATTTAAGAGAGTTATGATAGGCGCAGGGATGTGGATTATGTGCAGGCAGATGAGATTTTGTTGGCATCAGGTTCAGCATGGACATTGTGGGCAGAAGGGCCTGCTTCTGCCCACAATGTTTCATATTATGCTTCAAGCAAATCAATATCCAGCTGCCACCCAACAGCTGGTTTATTAATATTATTACTATTATCATGTGTACCGAGGTATAGCGAACAGCTTTGTTTTGCATGCTATCCAATCAAATCAGATAATACTATACATAAATACAATCAAGCCAGACTCAGACATAAAAGGTGGAACATAGGGGAAGATACAGAGTGCAGAATATAGTTCTCAGCATTGTAGCATCAGTTCCAGAGACAAAGTCCAATGTCCGCAATGGGGTAGAGGTGAATCAGACAGTATCCTAGCTTATGGAAGGAAGCCTGATAACAGAGGGGAAGAAGCTGTTCCTGAGTCTGGCGGTGCGCGCTTTCAAGCTTCTGTACCTTCTGCCGAATGGGAGCAGGGAGAAGAAGGAATGACCGGGGTGGGCATCAATAAACTGGAAGATCTCTTGTCCAAATATCGATAATTAAAATGTACTGAACGTTCATGGTTTCAAGACTCCTGAATGATTTTGAGTTTCAAGAACACATCCTTCCCGTCTCCATTGTGTTGCCAATCCCAGATAGTAAACATCATAAATCAACACCATTTTAAAGGTTTAACGTTGAATATGTTTTTATATAAAGCAATGTTACGATAAATGACGTTTACAGTGTATATACGAAAATGCCACAGATAAGGATTGACAAAGGTCAACAGCTAGAACCTGAATACCTCAGTACACTGAACACTGCCTGTTCCACCAGGAGTTCCAGGTTGGAGTTTGCAACCGAACAGTGATACTTGCACAACCTAATGCGAGGATTGATGTTAAGAAGCAAGTGCTTTTCCTGTCACCGCATTGAGTCATGCAACCCAGTTGCATGCAATGGTGGTTTATAGCCTGCAGCACAGTGTTATAGCCTGCAGAGTTACCTCTCAGCATAGCTTTTCCATAAGTGGGCGGCACGGTGGCGCAGCGGTAGAGTTGCTGCCTTATGCCCCTGTCCCACTTAGGAAACCTGAACGGAAACCTCTCGAGACTTTGCGCCCCACCCAAGGTTTCCGTGCAGTTCCCGGAGGTTTTTGTCAGTCTCCCTACCTGCTTCCACTACCTGCAACCTCCAGCAACCACCTGCAACCTCCGGGAACCGCACGGAAACCTTGGGTGGGGCGCAAAGTCTCCAGAGGTTTCCGTTCAGGTATCCTAAGTGGGACAGGGGCATTACAGCGCCAGAGACCCAGGTTCGATCCTGACTAGGGGCGCTGTCTGTGCGGAGTGTGTACATTCACCCCTGCGTGGGGTTCCTCTGGGATCTCCAGTGTCCCCCCACACAGGTTTGTAGGTCAATTGGCTTGAGATAAAATGTAAAGTGTCCCTAGTGTGTGTAGGATAGTGTTAGTGTGCGGGGGAATCACTGGTCGGAACGGACTCGGTGGGCCGAAGGGCCTGTTTCCATGCTGTACCTCTAAACTAAACTAAACTAAATACGTAGATAAAAATGCTGGAGAAATTCAGTGGGTGCAGCAGCATCTATGGAGCGAAGGAAATAGGCAACGTTTCGTCCCGATTTTCCAGCATCTGCAGTTCCTTCTTAAACTAAATAAGTATTGGTCTGTTGTGAGATGGAGATCAGTTGCTAGATTTTGTTTCTAGATATCCTGGTGTCTTTATATTCCCTCGATAAAAGTGATATTGTGCTGGGCGTAACATAGAGCTCAATATCCATCTCAAGTCCATTCCACTCTGCTCGGAGGCTGCGACCTCTGTTAATCTGGCACAATGGATAATCCAGAAAGGCTCTGGAACCTGTCCCACTTACAAGACCTTTAGAAACATAGAAACATAGAAACATAGAAAATAGGTGCAGGAGTAGGCCATTCGGCCCTTCGAGTCTGCACCACCATTTAGTATGATCATGGCTGATCATCCAACTCAGTATCCTGTACCTGCCTTCTCTCCATACCCCCTGATCCCTTTAGCCACAAGGGCCACATCTAAATCCCTCTTAAATATAGCCAGTGAACTGGCCTCAACTACCTTCTGTGGCAGAGAATTCCAGAGGTTCACCACTGTCTGTGTGAAAAATATTTTTCTCATCTCGGTCCTAAAAGATTTTCGCCTTATCCGTAAACTGTGACCCCTTCTTTCTGGACTTCCCCGACATCGGGAACAATCTTCCTACATCTAGCCTGACCAACCCCTTTTAAGAATTTACAGGAGACTGCCTTAACAGGAGACTGGCGGCACCTGTCATAGGTTGCTGAAGTTTTCAACATGTTGAAAATTCAGCGGCGACCAGAAAGACACTACGACTCTTTGGAGACCTCTACGACCATACGGGCGACCCCTGGCGACATGTCGCGGGTGACCTCTCACGACCATAGGAGACCTCTCACAACCATACAGCCTATGGTGGTGGGAGGTCTCCAAAGAGTCGTAGAGTCTTTTTGGTCACCGCTGAATTTTCAACGTTGAAAATATCGGCGACCTATGACATGTGCCGGCAGTCGCCTGTAAAGGTCGTGTAAGTGGGACAGGCCCTTAAGGTGCCGGAAAAACAGTGGCGGACCTGTACATGTTTGAATCTGCAGCACTGTGGTAGATTTTTGCACTGTGGTTATTAACTGCTCCTTAATCTTCCTTAACCTTGAGAAAACGCCTGAGAAGGCAGATCTGCTGCTCCCAATCCAACAGGTAAAATCGCAGGCTCTGCAAATACTTTTATAAAACTGAAAAGGCGGCTCGGTGGCTGCCTTACAGCGTCAGAGACCCAAGTTCGATCCCGACTACGGGTGCTGTCTGGAGGGAGTTTGCACGATCCCCCCGTGGGTTTTCTCCAAGATCTTCGGTTTCCTCCTGCACTTCAAAGACCTACAGGCTTGGTTTAAATGTAAATTGCCGCCATTGTGTGTAGGATAGTGTTAGTGTGCGGGGGAAGCACTGGTCGGAACGGACTCGGTGGGCCGAAGGGCCTGTTTCCGCGCTGTATCTCTAAACTAAACTAAATAGGTAGACAAAAATGCTAGAGAAACTCAGCAGGTGCAGCAGCATCTATGGAGCGATGGATGCTGCTGGACCCGCTGAGTTTCTCCAGCATTTTTGTCTACCTTCCATTTCCTTGGTATAAGTGTCAATTGTTCCTAATGTGTGTAGGGTAGCGTTAATGTGTGGAGATCGCTGGTCGAGCGGAGGCTGAACATGGCGCAAATCAACTCATACCTCGACAAAAAACCTGGACTGTACTTTGCTGCTGTACAGCACCAGAGACCCGGGTTCGATCCTGACTACGGGTGGCGTCCATATGGAGTTTGTACGTTGTCCCTGTGACCGTCTGGGCTTTCTCCTGTGCTCCTGTTTCCTCCCACACTCCAAAGGCGTACAGGTTTGGAGGTTAGTTTGTTTTGGTTGGCTGTAAACAAAAAATTGTCCCTAGTGTGTGTAGATGAGTGTACAGGGTGATCGCTGGTCGGTGCAGACTCGGACGGCTGAAGGGCCTGTTTCTCTCTAAAGTCTAAAGTAAAGTCTAAAGTCTAAGAGAGTGGACAATCTTGGCTAACTGGCAACTAGATGGTGATTGAGAACCAAGTTGGTTCATCGGATCATAATGTAATATATCCGGGAAACAGGCCCTGATGTCCGTCAACTACAAGGCCCCATCTACTCTAGTCCAATTTCCCCACATTTGCACCATATCCCTCTAAATCATTTCTATCCACGTACAGGTGTTTTGAATGTTGTTATTGAACCTGCCTCAACTACCTCCTCTGGCAGCTCGTTCCTTGTAATCTCCACCCCCTGCGTGGAAAACCTCCCCCGCAAATCTCCTTTCAACGTTCCCGCTCTCGTCACACGTGAAAGCTATGCCCGCTAGTATTTTGCCCTGGTCGGCGGGGATCCCTGGTCGGCGGGTGGGCCGAAGGGCCTGTTTCCGCACTGTATCTCTAAACTAAAAATAAACGAGACTGTCGTGCCAGCCCTTTCTTTAAGAGACTCATAGGCAAGTACATCCAGAAACTCAAACCTAGTCGTGGAGTGCGCATCTAACGTGGACACTGTCTGCGCTTGGCTTCAGTAGAGGTGATTCTCGGATACAGGGGAGGATGCCATGGAGCCATTATCTACTGTGTTATACAGTGCTGACCATTTCTCGGCAACTGTCTCTTTAAACACAGCCCCTGTTCTGGCTGCACACACGCTGATTAATGGTGTGTGACAGACTATCAAGACATCGAAGGCTTCCGCTAACAGTATTTTTTTGTTTTCTTTTACTTTTACCACATGTAGATGTCACAAATAAATCCTCACTTTAATTTGCATATTAATTGGACAAAAACGTCAACCATCTTTCATTAAATGAAATGATCCGCCGATTTGAAGACATAAAAATGAAGAGTTACTGAAAACTGACCATACATATTAAACACTGAGGGCTGGAGCCAAGCGTTGGAGGGGAAATCAACCTTTTATTTAAGTTAAATAGAACCGAAATTTAAAACTCATATTAAAAAAAAAATTTAAACTTAGTTCAACACGGAGAATGCCATGTTGAACTAAGTTTAAATTATTTTTTTTTATATATATATCATTTTAAAATCCTCGATGAATTGAGAATGTGAGCAAGTCAGAGGAGAATGGGAGAGAGAAAAAAAGACACAATGTGCTGGAGTAATTCAGCAGATCAGTATGTCTGGAAAACATCTGGAGCGGCACAGTGGCGCAGCAGTAGAGTCGCTGCCTTACAGCGCTTGCAGAGCCGGAGACACGGGTTCGATCCCCACTACAGGTGCTGTCTGTACGGAGTTTGTACGTTCTCCCCGTGACCTGCGTGGGTTTTCTCCAAGATCTCAGTTTCCTACCACACTCCAAAGACGTACAGGTTTGTAGGTGAATTGTCTTGGTTCATGTGTAAAATATCCCTAGTGTGTGTAGGATTGCGTTAGTGTGCGGGGATCGCTGGTCGGCACGGATTTGGTGGGCCAAAGGGCCTGTTTGTGCGTTGTATCTCCAAACTAAACTAAACTAAATAGATGCCCCCACCAAGCTTTGCATGTTGCACTGTTTTGCTTTCATTCATTGAGTAAAACATGTCTTAAGTTGGAACGAGGACCCTATCCTTAAGTGTGCTAGCACGGTCGGCGTGGATTTGGAGGGCCGAAGGGCCTGTTTCCGTACTGTATCTCTAAACTAAACTGAACTAAAAATGGATAGGCGATGTTTCAGGTCGGGACTCAACTTCAGACTGACTGTGGAGGGGAGAGAAACCTGGGAGAGATGGGGGCAGACAAAAAAGTGAGAGGTGAATACAAGGTTTCGATGGGTAGATGGTTGGACAAAGGCCAAAGATGAAGGGATCAGAGGTGTGAGATGAGGACAGAAGGGGAACGAGTTGTGAAGCCAGAGGAAGGAATAGAGGTGGAAAAGGCCAGGGTGGGGGGGAGGAGGAAAATCGGGAGTGAATCCAGGTGGGGCACAGGGAAAGACAGGGGGAGCTGGGGATACTGCACAGGTTGCATCTCCAAACATGCAGTCATCCTCAGAATGGTGCAGGGATGGTAACTGCGCGGCTCCCCAATGCAAAATAACAATAATAATATGGGGTGGCACGGTGGTGCAGCAGTAGAGTTACTGCCTTACAGCGCCAGAGACCCGGGTTCGATCCTGACCTCGGGTGATGTCTCTACGGAGTTTTGTACGTTGACCCCGACCTTTGACTCGCTCACTCTGCCCGGTGTTGACCGTGACCTGCGTGGGTTTTCTCCGGGTGCTCCGGTTTCCCCCCACACTACAAAGACGTACAGGTTTGTAGGTTAATTGGCATGATAAAATTGTAAATTGCCGTTTGTGTGTGTCAGATAGTGCTACTGTATGGGTATTGTTGGGTGGTGCGGACTCGGAGGGCAGAAGGGCCTGTTTCCACGCTATATCTCTAAACTAAACTGAACTACACATGTGGTTGGTCCGAGCAGACTGATGCATCACGTATTAGTGATGGGATAGTTGGAAGGTATTGGCACGCTGGGCCCTGGTGACTATGGGAGGGGGGTGTGGGCTACAGAGGGGGATCTGTTGCTGCCTGGGGTCATGGGGTGCCGGGCGTCAGGGAGTATGGCCTGGGTTGTCAGCGGTGTTGGCAGCAGCATGCCGTGTGTGACTGCCCCGTGTTGCGTGGGCCTGGACTGTGCACCGCTCCCAGCGAACACGTCAGGCACTTAAGCTCCACCCTGTCCCACAACTTTCACATCACTCTTTGGTATCTGGCCTTGAGATTTCAGTTTGTTTAGCTGTGACCTGTCCCCCTGAATTAAACCAGTTCTTCACCAAATGGCCTTTGACCTAGATTGGGTCCAATGCCAAACTTGACCTTTGACTCCATATCCTGTGTTGAGCCCGACCTTTGACTCGCTGACCCTGGCCTGTGTTGAACATGACCCTTGACTCATTGACCCTGTCCTCTACCAAATCTGACCTTTGAGATGAATCCTGTCTTGTGTTGACCACGACCTTTGACTCGCTGACCCTGCCCGGTGTTGACCCTGACCTTTGACTCGCTGACCCAGCCCGGTGTTGACCCTGACCTTTGACTCGCTGACCCTGTCCCGCGTTGACTCTGATCTTTGACACGCTGACCCTGTCCTCTGTTGACCCTGCCCTTTGATGATCCCGCACGGAGCCTGGTCTTTGACTGACTCGGTCATGCCAGCCCTTTATCCAGTGCATTGTCCTGCAAGACTCGGCCTCATTGACCTGACCCCACTCTAAATCTGACCTGTGACGCTTTGAACTTCTCCGCTCTGACCTTTGGCTCCGTGACCTGACCGCTCTAACCTTGACCCCGTCTCACATTACCCAAGATGCGATGTGGTTGAGCAATCCTACAGTGTATTGTGTGGCCCATATCACATTGCCTCAGATATGGATGCGAAGCACACTGATTGATGTAAAACACAGTGGTGACCATTTCAGTCACAAGATGGCTGCACATTAACGATGACAACGACACATCAGTAGCTGCTTCCTTGCCGATTACCTCCCCTTTGTCTTCAACCTCTGAAAGTTGACGTTTCGTGCTTAGACCAAAAACATCTCAAACCCTTCAGAAATTTCAAAAGTGCTCTTTTTTTTAAATTAAAATTTTATTAAATATTTTGGATAGTCAGTAAGTGCGGAGCTGAACAAATATGTAACAGTGTCCACAATAAATAATGGAGCAGATCATCCATTAATAAATAGATATTCACATGAATAAACTCATTAATATCATTAATTTATCAGTCAGAGGGAAAATTGCACCTAGGCAGGAAATTCTTACGTGGATTTTTAAATGAAAGACGTGCGTTTCTATAGCACCTTCCACGTCCTTCTCCACTATCCAATAGTCCCTGGTGTGTGTGTGTGTGTGTGGGTTAGTGTGCGGGGGTTTGCTGGTCAGCATTGACTCGGTGGGCTGAAGGGCCTGTTTCCGTGTTGTATCTCTAAAAGTTGAGTTGTGAGTGTTATAATGCAGGAGATACAGCAAGCAGATACTTGGTATAATTGTAAATTATCCCTAATGTGTATAGGATAGTGTTAGTGTGTGGGGATCGCTGGTTGGTGCGGACTCGATGGGCTGAAGGGCCTGTTTCATTGCTGCATCTCTAAACAAAAATAAACTAAACTAAACTAAATGGCATCTGCTCCGCAACCTATACATTTGTAAACGTCCATCATAGACTGCGGTGCCCCAAAGGGATTCAAGAGCTTAACAGCCAAGGATGTACTTCAAGAAGTCCAGGTAGTCGATCATGTTTCACAACATCACTTGTCATCTAACAAACAGCATTGCCAACCGGTTGTATTGGTGGTGATGAGTTTTGTTGGCCAGAACACCAGGGAGTACACCACTGCTGTTGCCTTGCACAGTGCCAGGGTCACCTCGGCCAATGTCCAATGTTTGCTGTGGAATTGTAAACCAATCTGCCCCTTTATCAGTAAATCCACCAACCTGCTTATCGTCTGTTCATGAATTATTTCATTCCGGTTTACGAGACAGTGAGCTGCATTGTCAGGCAAAGGACACGGCTGTCAGCACTGAGGCATGGACACGCCCCCAGAATACACATACATGCATGCGGACACGCACACGCCCACACGCACATGCATACACGTACACACGCACATGCACACGCTTACACATACGCGCATGCACACGCCCAGACACACACATGCACATGCACACATGCACATGCGCACACACACGTGCCCACACACACACACATGCACACACGCACACATACATGCATGCACTCGCATACACGCACACACATGTGCACACACGCGCATGATGCACACAAACACGCACACACACCCATACGCAATCACACATGTGCACACACACGCACATGCACACGCACATGCGCGCACGCAAGCACACACATGCACGCACACACACATGCAAACACACACACACACACACACATGTGTTTGCATGTGTGTGCTTGCGTGCGCGCATGTGCGTGTGCATGTGTGTGTGTGTTTGAATGTGTGCGTGCATGTATGTGTATGCGCACATGTATGTGCGCATGTGCGTGTGCATGTGCGCTTACGCACATGTACATGCACACACTCACACGCTCGCACGCATGCATATGCACAAAAACACACACACACACCTGCACATACTGACACACACCGACATGCACAGACACACACACACGCACATACATACACATACATGCATGCACACCGACACACACAGAAACACGCACAGGCACACGCACAGGCACACACACACATGCACGTATGCACACCGACACACACACACACAGAAACACAGAGGTACACAAGCATGCACAGACACATATATAGAAACATAGAGAATCACACACGCAGACACACATAGACACACACGTGGCCAGACACACACATACACACACACACACTTACACACTTGCACACATACACATACACTCTCACACAGACAGTCACATACGCGCATACTTGCCCACGCACACACACTCACACACACACACACGCTCGCACACACCCTCGCACACACACATTCGCGCGCGCGCACACACACACTCACACACACACACACACACATACACACACACACATACACACACACTCACTCATACACACACTCACATACACACACTCACGCACACACACACTCGCGCACGCACGCGCACGTACACACACACACACATACACAGGCTCGCACACAAACACAGCCCCTTTCCACACAACTCACTGGCACGAGTGCCCACAGACTGAACTCCTCTGACTGGAACAAATGCCGAGTAGGATATAACATCGTGTCACTTCCACTAGGATTTGGCACTTCTGGGAACAGGAGGCAGGATAAATCACCTCCTTCAACACGCCCACGGGATGTAGTGGCTGCTGGCAGAGGTGTAGCTCCCGTGGCCCTCTCAGGCCCATTCCCTACCCGCCACTGCCGATGTGACATGATGCTCCTTTTATTCATTAACAGCCCGCGTGCCTCTGTCTCTCTCCCTCCCCTCCCCTCACTTCACTCGCTGAAGTACCATTTCAATGACCGGCTTGTTCCAACAATGTGTTTGCTTTGAGTTGGGTACATTTCAGCTGCAGAACAAACTCCTTTACAAAGATAGCCAACTCTTGACTGCTTGACTACTTGTCTGTTGACAGACCATAAATCAGTCCCCGACTACTGCTCCCTGTCTAATGAATGATCATAGACCAGTACCCTTCACAATAACACAGTCTACAGGACAACTCACTTGCAAATTAAATCCCTTCAAAGCTTCACCTCCTTTAAGTATTTTTTGACGGGTTTTGGGCAAGAGTTTCGCAAGGATTAAACAAACACCAACAGATTTCCACCCTGTGAGAGGGGAGGAACTACAGATGCTGGTTTAAACCGAAGAAAGGCACGAAACGCTGGAGTAACTCACTCAGCGGGACAGGCAGCATCTCTGGAGAGAAGGAATGGGTGATGTTTCGGGCCGAGAAGTGTCTCGATGGGTAAAACCGAGTCGTTCAAAAATGTGTATCAGTTCAAATTACCTCATTTACATCTCGGGGATGTTAACCAAGTTCAGTGTATATTTAAACACGTTTAATTAATTATCAAGTACATGCCAGCTGGCCCGCACAAGTGAGCTGCCATCTTTGCTGTGAGCTGCAATTCCACAGTTGCCTGAGAGGATCTCTGGAAACAATTACAGGGCGGCTTCGACAGCGAGGAGGCTGGAGGTGTGCAAGCAGACTCGGCAAAAACATGTGGCAAGGTGGACAAAAAGTGCTGGAGAAACTCAGCGGGTGCAGCAGCGTCTATGGAGCGAAGGAAACAGGCAACGTTTCGTCCCGAAACGTTGCCTATTTCCTTCGCTCCATAGACGCTGCTGCACCCGCTGAGTTTCTCCAGCACTTTTTGTCTACCTTCGATTTCCCAGCATTTGCAGTTCCTTCTTAAACACATGTGGCAACCCCGGCAGACCCACTCCCCCTCCCCTCTCACACATGGCAGCTGCCCAAGAGGCAACAGAGTGCGAGCAGCGACGCCTCAAACGCAGCCTCCTCCCCTGCAGCCGTCTCCACCTGCGCGTCCCCTGCACACACCTTCCACACACGAGCCCTGGACCCAGCCCAAGTGGCTGCTCTGCAGACGGCGGCCCAGACAACAAGAGCTGGCAGAGCCCACTCCCACTGCACACACACCCACGCACACACGCACACACACAAGTGTACACACAGACACACACATGCGTGCACAGAGACACGCACAGGCACATGCATACCCCCACACACACATGCAGACAGAGAGACACACACACGCAGACAGAGACGCAGATACACATACACACACACACACAAACTCACAAGTAAATTCACGCACGCACACACATGCAGACAGAAACACACACACACACACACAAAGACACACAGACACACAGACACAGATACAGCCACAGAAAGAGAGAGACACAAACAGACACAGAAAGAGAGAGACACAGACACACACATGCGTACAGAGAGACACACACACTCACACGCAGGTGCATGCACACACACTTGCAGACAGAGTCTGACACACACACATGTGCATGCATGTGCCCACTGAGACACAGACACACATACATACACAGACATACTTAGACATACACATGCATGCACAGACAGACAGACAGACATGCAAAATGACACTGACACACACAGGTGTACATCCACACACACACACACAGCCACACACACACACACACGGGTGTACATACACACACAGACATGCACAGATAAACACTGTGATAAGTGTGTGCAGGAATTTAAACCTACCTGTGGACTGCTGTGCACACACCTGTAATGAGATGGACAGATGTGTGCTTGCATGGTGTGCATCCTCCCTCCTCTTGCCATCTCACACCTCACGCACATTCACAGTCACGCCCTTTCACACACTCTCACACTCTCACCCCCACATTGTCCCTCATCCATCTCTCTGTATCTCTCTCGGCCTCAAACTTGCTCCTTCAAACCCACCTCCTCCCCAGCCACTGCCCTGACGTTGAACTGTCCGTTGTCCTTCATCTTGTACTTACTTATAAGGCAACATGGGAGGTTTGTAGCTGTTTTATAGACATTATATTATGGAACTTGTTATTGTTGAAAACAATCTGCCCACTAAGTACTGATCCGTATCCAGTGTGTGCCGTGCAGGAGGTATCACTCACGCGTTTTATTGAGCGTCAATAAAGAATATTTAAGTGCATTTCCTTTGAGGTTTCAGTAGAAATCCTACACAAGGCGAAACCATACTCTTGCTGTATCCAGTCTGAACACTGAGTGAATGGTCAGTGGCTCCATTGATTACTGTACAGCACAGAAGCCATGGGAACTTCACCACAAACAGATATCACAAGAGCAGGGAAGGTTTACATTAGACTGCGTGTGGAAGATGTTCACGTTATAAAACAGTTCAATAGCCTTTGGCGGAATGCTCTTCCAATCCCTTGGATAGAAAAGAGTGGCCTGAACCCGTGTGTGCGGCCTGGATGTGTGGAGTTTGCACGCTCGCCCTGTCACCACGTGGGTTTTCTCCAGGTGCTCAGGTTTCCTCACGCTTCCAAAAGACGTGCCGGTTTGTAGGTTCATTGGCCCCTCTGTACATTGCCCCTAGTGTGTGTAGGGTAGATCTAGTGATCGCTGGTCACCGGGGTATTCGTTGAGCCGAAGGGCCTGTTTCCATGCTGTGTCTCCAAACTAAATTATGGGAAAAAGTCTAGGAATGAACTGCAGATGCTGGTTTACACTGATGATAGACACAAAAAACTGGCGTAATTCAGTGGGTCAGGCAGCATCTCTGGAGAGAAGCAATGGGTGACGTGGTGGTTTTGGGTTGACACCCTGAGCAGCTGGATATTGTCCGAGCTAACATCCATCCACTGACCCACATTACAAACAGAGATGCCCTCATCTACATCACACTGTTGTCTGTGGGATCTTGCTGAGCACAACTAACCCACCACTATTCCCAGTAAATTCTACTGGGGACCCGTGTTGGATCAAGATACAGCCTGGAATTAGGCCTCTGGCCATGTGAGGCAGTGTTTCTCTACCTGCTCCCTACACTCTGGGTCACCCAATTAACCTACAAACCCGCTCTGTGAGAAGGAAAAACGATAGAAATCCAGGGACAACATCTTTATTGCGCAGACAGCATTAATTGAATCTGATCTGAATTGAACAATCTATAGACAAACCCTGGGTCTCAGGCACTGTAGTGGCTCTACCTGCTCCACCACTGTGTCACCCTTCACTGCTCTGGAACCGATAGAAATCCAGCATCTTTATTGCACAGTCATTAATTGAAATAATATTAAGAATATAGACCGGCCCTTCGAGCCAGCACCGCCATTCAATGTGAACATGGCTGATCATCCCCAATCCTGCTTTCTCCCCATATCCTCTGACTCTGCTATTTTTAAGAGCCCTATCTAGCTCTCTCTTGAATGGAGGCAGGTTCTCTCATCCAGAGAACCAGCCTCCACCGCCCTCTGAGGCAGAGAATTCCACACTCACCACTCTCTGTGAGAAAAAGTGTTTCCTCGTCTCCGTTCTGAATGGCTTACTCCTTATTCTTAAACTGTGGCCCCTGGTTCTGGACTCTCCCAACATCGGGAACATGTTTCCTGCCTCTAACGTGTCCAAGCCCTTAACAATCTTATATGTTTCAATGAGATACCCTCTCATCCTTCTAAACTCCAGAGTGTACAAGCCCAGCTGCTCCATTCTCTCAGCATATGACAGTCCCGCCATCCCGGGAATTAACCTTGTAAACCTACGCTGCACTCCCTCAATAGCAAGAATGTTCTTCCTCAAATTAGGGGACCAAAACTGCACACAATACTCCAGGTGTGGTCTAACTAGGGCTCTGTACAACTGCAGAAGGACCTCTTTGCCCTTATATTCGAATCCTCTTGTTATAAAGGCCAACATGCCATTTGCTTTCTTCACTGCCTGCTGTACCTGCATGCTTACTTTCATAGACTGATGTACAAGGACCTCCAGATCCCGTTGTACTTCCCCTTTTCCATTTAGATAGTAAACCTGACTTTTACCCAGTGTAGGGGAATCTCGAACCAGAGGACACACATTTAAGGTGAGAGGGGTAAGGTTTAATAAGAACCTGAGGTGGCAGCTGGTGGGGGGAATATGGAACAAGCTGTGAAGGGGGGTAGTTGAGGCAGGTACTATGTGAAAGGCATTTAGAGAGGACAGCATGGTGGCGCAGTAGCAGAGACCCCGGTTCGATCCTGACTACGGTGCTGTCTGTACAGAGTTTTTACTCCATGGGGATTTTCCTCGGTTTCCTCCCACACTCCAAAGACGTGCAGGTTTGTAGGTTAATTGGCTTCGGTAAAATTGTAAAACTGCCCTTATGACCCTGTGCCCTGTTTAAATGAGAGACTTGTGGATTAGTTTTGACATGATGATGATGTTATGCAACGGGACATCCTTTAGGTCTTTGCCATCAAAATACCCATCATCTGATGCACCAAACGTGTAGCAACCTCGTCAACCAAACCATTGATTAGACATGTAATTACAGGCAAATTTCCCAGAAAGATATCAGGCATGAAGGTGTTAACGTCTAACCTGCTTCCAAAATGCTGAACATATGTATTTGAGGATTAAAGGATATAACTTATATTTACGAGCGTCTTTAATCTGGCAAGTTGCCAACACTACTCAGCTCTCTGCCAAACCATGGAGGAAAGGTGACCAACATTCCTGTCAAAGAGATGGGTTGAAGAGGGAACTTTGAAAGGGGTTGAGTGGGGTAGAGGGACTGAGGCAGTGATGTGCGTTTGACGGCATTGGGCCTGCACTCACTGGAGTTTAGGATGAGGGGGAACTTAACTGAAGTGTAGCAAATAGTGAAAGGCCTGGATAGTGTGGATGTGGAGAGGATGTTTCCACTAGTGGGAGAGTCTAGGATCAGAGGCCGTAGCCTCAGAATTAAAGGACGTTCCTTTAAGGAAGGAGATGAGGCGGAATTTCTTTAGTCAGAGGGTGATGAATCTGTGGAATTCATTGCCACAGGCGGCTGTAGAGGCCAAGCCAATGGATACTTTGATGGCAGGGGTATCCTGATTAGGACGGGTGTCAGGGGTAATGGGGCAAAGCAGGAGAATGGGGCTAGGAGGGAGAGATAGATCAGCCATGACTGAATAATGGAGTAGACTTGATGGGCTGAATGGCCTAATTCTGCTCCTACCACTTGTGAACTTATGGAAGTGCAGCGTTTGGGCACTGGGCCACTGATGGAGGAGCTCAGACTCCGCGGTTGAAAGTCATCCCATTCATATGACAATGGCATTTTCTCGTCTCCGGTCACCCCCTCCCCCCACCCCCACACCCTCTGCCTTAACTCCCCATCATATAACCATATAACCATATAACAATGACAGCACGGAAACAGGCCATCTTGGCCCTACAAATCCGTGCCGAACAATGATTTTCCCCATGTCCCATCTACCTGCACTCCGATCACAACCCTCCATTCCTGTCCCATCCATATACCTATCTTGCCTTTTATCGCCCAATGGCTTGACTTTTCCAAAGTAGTCCTGCTTAGACTCCCCCATTAATTCCCCCGTAAACACCGCCCATCTGAAACTCTGTGGTAAAGAGTTTCCACCGTTTAGCTTAGGTTTTAATTATTGTCACGTGTACCGAGGTATAGTGAAAATTTTTAATTTATGTGCCTGCCAGCCAGTCAGAGAAAAGGCTATACATGATTCAAGATGGCGCATATCCCAGACCACTGTGTGTTAGTCACAGAAGTCACACACAATAATCCGCTCCACTCTTTTAAATCTCTACTCCTACAACTATATTTATCTTTGATCGGACTTTACTGGCTTTACCTTGCACTAAACGTTATTCCCTTATCATGGGTAGACAAAACTGCTGGAGAAACTCAGCGGGTGAGGCAGCATCTATGGAGCGAAGGAAATAGGCAACGTTTCGGGCCGCAACCCTTGGGTTTCGGCCCGAAACGTTGCCTATTTCCTTCGCTCCATAGATGTTGCCGCACCCGCTGAGTTTCTCCAGCAATTTTGTCTACCATCGATTTTCCAGCATCTGCAGTTCCTTCTTGAACATTCTCTTATCATGTATCTGTACACTGTAGATGGCACGATTGTAATCATGTGTTATCTTTCCGCCGACTGGTTATTTAAGCCCTGTCCCACTATACGAGTTCATTCCAAGAGCTCTCCTGAGTTTGCCCTGATTCGAACTCGGAGATTTACGGTAATGGCCGCTCGTCGGTACTCGGGGCTCTCGTGGGCATTTTTCAACATGTTCAACACAGCGCCAGAGACCCATTTTTCAGCATGTTGAAAAATCTTCACGAGTCTTCCCGTGCTTACCTGCCATTAGCGATTCTTCCCGAGTACCCACCGTTAGCGGTACGAACCGCTAAGAGACGTCCCCCCGAGCTCCGACGTACCCCCTACGTTCATTCTCCGTGCTTACTACGAGTTAGATTTATTTTTTAAACTCGGGAGAGCTCTTGGAATGAACTCGTACCGTGGGACAGGGCTACTAGCACGCAACAGAAGCTTTTCCCTGTACCTCGCTACACGTGACAATGAACTAAACTGAAGTAAACTCATACGATTCGGCAAGGACAATCAAGAAATTGATGAAGGAAAGATAAAAAGTGATTGCAGAGCAAAGAGTTAGAACTTTAATGGGTGGGGAGAAAATAAAACAATAAGTATGTGCAAGTATTAGCATGGGTACGTGACAATATTAAGCTAAACGTGGCACCAATTAGAATCTTTATCACGGAGTTTCAAATGTGCAATGTTCACAGAGGACTGAATAAGGGGCTCTGAACTGTGGTACTTTGGAATAGTCAGGCACAGTGTGGGGAGCTGGGACAGAGGAGGGGGGGTGGGGGTGGGGGGGTAATGAGAGATGAGATAATTTAATTGTCATATGCACGGGACAGGAACAGTGGCATTCTCCCGCGCTGCAGTTTACAGTGCAATGACATGCAACATTGTTAAATGCAACAAGATAACCATGCGGGCGGCACGGTGGTAGAGTCGCCACCTCACAGCGCCAGAGACCCGGGTTCAATCCTGACTATGGGCGCTGTCTGTACGGAGTTTGTACGGTCTCCCCATGACCTGCGTGGGTTTGCTCCGAGATTTTCGGTTTCAAGTCAAATTTATTTGTCACATACACATACGAGATGTGCAGTGAAATTTATTTATTTAGCGAATGCAAAGTCCTTTAGCCAAGCATTTGCGGTATGAAGGGTGACAAGTTCAACGTCCTTTTGAGTCTTTGTTGAGGGCATGTTCAATGATTGTTGCATTGTTTGCTGCTCTCCAAGCACACCGTGGGGTGGACTGATTTGTGCAGTTTGGCCAAGCAGTGAAAAGTGGCGATGCTCGCGGATTTGTGCAGAAAAAAAACTCCAAAACAGAATGGAACAGAATCACATATTCACATATTACATATTTCCTCCCACACTCCAAAGACCTATGAGTTTGTAATTTAATTGGCTTGGTATAAATGTAAAATTTGACCCCAGTGTGTGTAGGATAGCGTTAATGTGCGGGGATCCGTGGTCGGCACGGACTTGGTGGGCCGAAGGGCCTGTTTCTGTGGAGTATCTCTAAACTAAACTAAATTAGCTATACAATAAACCAAGGGTTCCCAACCTGGGGTAAATTTACGCCGACCCAGGGGGTACATTTGTTGATTCTGGATCTGTACATATTTT
Source organism: Leucoraja erinaceus (assembly GCF_028641065.1). NCBI lineage: Eukaryota > Metazoa > Chordata > Chondrichthyes > Rajiformes > Rajidae > Leucoraja > Leucoraja erinaceus. The sequence continues at coordinate 22,413,539 of NC_073406.1, read as the reverse complement.
TTCTCATTGACTGACTGTGTTTGGTTCTGTTCATCATTAGTTGTTCATAAATAAGTGAAGTAACATTGTTATGTGGTATTAAAGTTGCCGGGGGTAAACGGGACGACAAAGGTTGGGAACCCTGCAACAGAAGTTCAGCTATCCCAGGCCAACAAGACCTATAGTGCGAGCCACAGTCCACAGCAGTACATGGTGGCAGTGGAGGCTTGTGCCATGTGGTCCAAGTGCCTGCTTGCTGCTTGGCCGGTAAAAGCTGTTCTTCAACCTGGTTCTCAGGCTCCTGTTATCATCATCCCGATGCTACAGGGGAAGAAATCACTTGGGACGTGGCCACCTGTAATGCAGATGCATCGGGCTACTTTGCGGGACTCTCACGCAACCTGTCCGCCACTGCAGCAGCGCATGCATTAGATGGGGCCACCACCTCTGCAGAATGCGCTCCCACCAGCCAGAAACAACTGTGCATTTAAAGTGAACCGAATTAGCCACCCCGGTGTCATTTCAATAGACAATAGACAATAGGTGCAGGAGTAGGCCATTCGGCCCTTCGAGCCAGCACCG
>NC_073406.1:22370478-22407978 GCF_028641065.1 Leucoraja erinaceus | reverse complement strand
CAATGGGTTGGCTGGCTGGGCGGGACGTCGGGTTAAATTAGTTAAATTGAGTCTGAACAAAACCAGTCGAGATTGGGTATGAATGCAGAAGGATTGCAGTCAGGTGTACTCACATACACAGCCCAGGGGAAGGATCTAGCTAATTACCTGAGCACAGTTAACTGTTCAATCCCCGCTGACATACACGGTGGCGCAGTGGTAGAGTTACTGCCTCACAGCGCCAGAGATCCTGATCTCGGGTGCTGTCTGTACGGAGTTTGTACTTTCTCTCCGTGACTGCGTGGGTTTGCTCCGGGTGCTCAGGCTTCTACCCACACTCCAAAGACGTACAGGTTTGCAGGTTAATCTGCTTCGGTAAAATTGTAAATTGTCCCTAATGTGATTGCTGGTTGGTGCGGACTCAGTGGGCCGAAGGGCACTGTTTCTGTGCTGAATCTAAAGTCTGAAGTCTAAAGTCCTTCTCAGTCCTCGGGGAAAAAAGCCATTTTAATCCATACATTATGAGGAAATATTGCAACCGAATTTATAGGCAAGAAATTAGCCAAGATACTTTACACTGGCCCATTCTCCAACATTATCTAGAGGAGGTAGTTCTTTACTCAGAGTGTGGTGAATCTGTGGAATTCATTGCCACAGATGACTGTGGAAGCTATCAATGGATATTTTCAAGGCGGAGATAGACAGATTCTTGATTAGTACGGGTTGAGAGGGAAAGATGGATCAGCCATGATTGAATGGCGGAGTAGATTTGATGGGCCGAATGGCCTAAATCAGCTCCTAGAACTTATGAACTGAAAACACGAAGCATTGTGCTGTGGTTCGTTAGCCATCAGTACTCAGTCCACCATTTCGACAATAGACAATAGACAATAGGTGCAGGAGTAGGCCATTAGGCCCTTTGAGCCAGCACCGCCATTCAATGTGCTCACGGCTGATCATCCCCAATCAGTACCCCGTTCCTGCCTTCTCCCCATATCCCCTGACCACTATTTTTAAGAGCCCTATCTAGCTCTCTCTTGAAAGCATCCAGAGAACCCGCCTCCACCGCCCTCTGAGGCAGAGAATCCCACAGACATTTGAACAGTCACGTGCGATCACTCTCACTGTGGTGGCGAGAGCAGACATTTCATATGAAATGGGACGCACATCTGTAATAATATTGCACAGTCAGATTAGGCCTTTAAAGGCTTCATCATTAGTTTGATCATCGCAAGTCTCAAGAAGAATCTCCGCCATCTGTTGACTCTTAGGTCAACAAATAAGAGAGTGAACACTAATAACGAAAGGTACTGATGGAAATTCCAGAGCACAATGCCGCTGTGAGTCAGCGTTTGGATATGTGGGTGGCTGCTGTATCTTCCTCACTGTAGGAGATGATTTAGTACAAGAGCTTTTGCATTCATGTATTTTGATACAAGCATCTTTGGATCACAGAGTGGATGGATACTGTTTCCTGATTTTTATGGTATTTTGGTACAGTGTGGAATTTCATTTGTCACGTGTACTGATGTACAGTGAAATTCATTTTTGTATACAGTTCAGTACAATTATCGCCATACGTAAGCACTTAGATACATGTTGGATAGGCATCTCAGATACAGTACAAGTGTATAGCACTTGTACGCTGAGACAGTATATAGAGTCGCCAGTTTGGCGCCATTTTCAAGTCTCAGTTGTTGCAAGTGCAGGGTTCTTGATCTGACGATGAAAGTCTGTTGTCCTGGCGGTGTTACAGGCTCGGCCTGGCCAAGTGCAGCCATGGTGTCCTCCACTGCAGCGGTACCACTGTAGACCGCGCCCAGTCCAAGTACTGATAGGACCCAGATAAAGCAGCCTCCCTCTTCACTCTAAACCCCAATAGCCCACAAGTGTACTGAGTGACAGACATGGCCTGACATAGAACATAGAACAGTCCAGCACAGGAACGGACGGACCCATCCACCCACCATGTCCGTGCTGAACAAGATGTCAGGTTCAACTAATCTCCTCTGCCTGCACGCGAGCCATATCCCTCCATTCCTTGCATATCCATGTGCCCAATCTAAAAGCCTCTTCAACACCACTCTCGTATCCACCTCCATCACCACCCCTGGCAGAGCATTGCAGGCACCCACCACCCACTGGGCAAAACAAACTTGTCCCACACGTCTCTGTTAAACTTTGCTCCTCTCATCTTAAAGACATGCCTCTTAGTCTTTGACAATCCCAACCTGGGGATAAGATTCTAGTTGTCTACCCTATCTTCAAGTCAAGTCAAGAGAGTCAAGTCTTGCCACACGGATGACTTTCTATGACTTTTGTCTGTAATTTAGACAGAGTCTCAGGTCTTTAACAGCCAGTGTGACACAGTGGGTAGCACTCTCTCCTCATGTCACCATGCCAGGTTCAAGTCCCACTCCCGACAGCCAGGCATTAAGTGTGTAGGAAGGAACTGCGGATGCTGGTTTAAACCAAAGATAGACAAAAAAAGCTGGAGTAACTCAGCGGGACAGGCAGCATCTCTGGAGAGAAGGACTCGGTGACGTTTCGGGTGGAAACCCTTCTTTAGGCTGCAGGCATTAAGTGTGGGTACTCTGGTACAGTGCTGAGGGAGTGCTGCACTGTCACCTTCCATCCTATCAGCTGCTAAACCTAGGTGTTGCTGATGCTCCCTGATGGACAAATGGTTGCCTGACTCATTGCAAAGGAAAGCTGGGAGTCTTGGCTAATATTTACCACCAATCAACCTTACCAGGAGGGGCTGGATTAAATAGTGAGTACAAATCAAGGACAGCAAGAGTTTAGTTTAGATACAACTCACCGGGTCAGGCAGCACCTCTTGAGATAAGGAATAGGTGACATTCCAGGTCGAGGCCCTTCATCAGATGGATGTCCAGCTGGGCTGCACAGTGTCCGAGGAACCTGAAATGTCACCTACTCCTTCTCTCCTGAGATGCCGCCTGTCCCGCTGAATTACTCCAGCATTTTGTGTCTACCTTTGGCGTAAACCAGCATCTGAAGTTCCTTCCTGCACCAACAGTTTAGTTTAGTCTAATGTCGTTCAGGTTAGTTTAGCGATACAGCGTGGAAACAGGCCAATTTGCCCACTGAGTCCACGCTGATCAGCGATCCCAGTACACGAGTTCTATCCTACACACACTGGGGAGAAGTTACAAAAGCCCATCGATCTGCAAGCCTGCATGTCTTTGGAGTGTGGGAGGCAACCTGGAGTGAACGCACGCATTCCGTACAGACAGCAGCCGGAGTCAGGATTGAACCCAGGACCCGCTGCTCCACCCCAATGGGCAATGGCGCACCTGTAAATGTAAATGTAAATAGACACACCACCTCCTACACTATCCATCTATTCACCTTGGAACCCGCACAACTAGAGTGGAGCCAAGTCACCCTCGATTCTAGGGGACTTAGAAACATAGAAAATAGGTGCAGGGGGAGGCCATTTGGCCCTTTGAGCCAGCACCGCCATTCATTGTGATCATGGCTGATCGTCCCCTATCAATAACCCGTGCCTGCCTTCTGCCCATATCCCTTGACTCCACTAGCCCCTAGAGCTATATCCATTCAGTGACTTGGCCTCCACTGCCCTCTGTGGCAGGGAATTCCATAAATTCACAACTCTCTTGGTGAAAAAGTTTTTTCTCACCTCAGTCTTAAATGACCTCCCCTTTATTCTAAGACTGTGGCCCCTGGTTCTGGACTCACCCAACATTGGGAACATTTTTCCTGCATCTAGCTTGTCCAGTCCTTTTATAATTTTATATGTTTCTATAAGATACCCCCTCATCCTTCTAAACTCCAGTGAATACACGCCTAGTCTTTTCAATCTTCATAAGAAGGGTGGCACGGTTGCGCAGCGGTAGAGTTGCAGCCTTACAGCGCTTACAGAGAGACCCAGGTTCGACCTGACTATGGCTGCTGTCTGTACCGAGTTTGCATGTTCTCCCTGTGACCCATGTGGTTTTTCCCGGGTGCTCAGGTTTCCCCCCACACTCCAAAGACGTACAGGTTTGCAGGTTAATTGGTTTGGTGTAAATGTAAATTGTCCCTAGTGTGTGTGTAGGATGGTGTTGGTGTGTACGGGGGGGATAGCGGGTCGGCACGGACTCGGTGGGCCGAAGAGCCTGTTTCGGCGCTAAATCTCTAAACTAAACTGAAGAATTAGACTTAATCAGGGCATTGAACCTCTGGCTGTGAATCTCCGCTCCCCAAATGACTGAAACAGCAGAAAACAAAGAACACCAGGGTACAGAAAAATGCTGGAGAAACTCAGCGGGTGCAGCAGCATCTATGGAGCGAAGGAAATAGGCAACGTTTCAGGACCAAACGTCGCTCCATAGATGCTGCTGCACCCGCTGAGTTTCTCCAGCATTTTTGTGTACCTTCTATTTTCCAGCATCTGCAATTTCTTCTTAAACAAAGAACAGCATGTGTTGGTTTAGACTATGGCAGGCAGCCGCAGTTCAGACTGATAGACACAAAAATGCTGGAGTAACTCAACGGGTCAGGCTGTGGAGAAAAAGGAATAGGTGACGTTTCGGGTTGGGACCCCCTTCTTCAGACTCCCTGCGATAGTTGTGTCGCTGTAATTCCCACTACATTACAGCGGTGAATGCGTCCCACAGATCCTGCACTCGTGGCTGCGTTTCAATAGTAGCAACAGTCTGATCAGTCTGAAGAAGTGTCTCGACCAGAAACGTCACCCACTCCTTCTATAAAGAGACACTGCCTGTCCGCGCCGAGTTACTCCAGCATTTTGTGTCTATCTTCAATAGTGTCAGTGTTCCTAATCTGAGGAAAGACATTGTTGCCATACAGAGAAGGTTCACCAGACTGATTCCTGGGATGTCAGGACTTTCACATGAAGAAAGACTGGATAGACTCGGCTTGTACTCGCTAGAATTTAGAAGATTGAGGGGGGATCTTATAGAAACTTACAAAATTCTTAAGGGGTTGGACAGGCTAGATGCAGGAAGATTGTTCCCGATGTTGGGGAAGTCCAGAACAAGGGGTCACAGTTTAAGGATAAAGGGGAAATCTTTTAGGACTGAGATGAGAAAAACTTTTTTTACACAGAAAGTGGTGAATCTGTGGAATTCTCTGCCACAGAATGTAGTTGAGGCCAGTTCATTGGCTATATTTAAGAGGGTGTTAGATGTGGCCCTTGTGGCTAAAGGGATCAGGGGGTATGGAGAGAAAGCAGGTACAGGATACCGAGATGGATGATCAGCCATGATCATATTGAATGGCGGTGCAGGCTCGAAGGGCCGAATGGCCTACTCCTGCACCTATTTTCTCTGTTTCTTTGGACTGCGGCTGCGATAGGCGCTATGGAAATGCAAATCTCTCTCGCCCCTGCCGCCGGGCAAGAGGGTGGGACGCGGAGACGGGCTGCGAGTGGGAAAGCCCTTCCTTGTGGAAGGAAGGCATAGAGCTGTCCACTTCGATTAGGATTAGCGAGCACGTCAAGAACTCGAAACAGCCCGATAATCTAATAAACAGAGTGGGGGGAAGAAAAAGAAGTCCCAGAATTGGTTTACTAACAGATGATTTAGCAGATACACAGGCGACACGGGATTACACATGCGATCGGGGGCGGAGGACAGCGAAAGCTGTCAAGCGCTGTCTGTGGATGTAGCAGCAGGAAGTTTAACTCAATGTGACAAGGTCACAGCTGACCCGGGAAGAGAAGAAAGCATTGTTAGAGACCAAGTGATTAAGGAGCTATTCCCAACTTCTGAACACATCAAACTCTTGTCGAACACATTCAGAGTTTAATCTTTTCAGCGCACACAGAGAGAGGGAGAGAGAGTGCCTGGCAACCTCCTCGTCAACAGCAACCTTTACAATGCACAGCATGCGGAGCTGCTGCAACGGCGCATTCTCCACGTGTTAAAGGCACTGGTGCATGGGAGCACCTGCTTGTGCGGAGATCACCACTGCACCCTGACTGCAGCTACAATATCACGGGTTATTAGCAGACCCGGAAAGAGACAGGGACACACACAAAGTGCTGGAGTAACTCAGCGGGCCAGGCAGCATCTCTAACGAAAGTTTTGAAGAGAGAGTAAGATTTAGCTCTTAGGGCTAAGGGAATCAAGGGATATGGGGGGGGCAGGAATATAGATGATCAGCCATGATCATATTGAATGGCGGTGCTGGCTCGAAGGGCCAAATGGCCTACTCTTGCACCTATTTGTCCATGTTTCTATGTTCTATGATAGGGTCATGGGGTTAGATAGGGTCCGAAATTTCACCTATCCATGTTGCCCAGAGATGCTTCCTGACCTGTTGGGTTATTCCAGCTTTTTAATATAATGTTGTGTGCTTTTTACCAGCAACTGCAGTTCCTTGTTTCCACATTGGAAAGAGATTTACCAGGGTGTTGCCAGGACTCGAGACCCTGGGCTACAGGGAGAGGTTGAGCAGGTTGGGACTCTATTCCTTGGCGCGCAGGAGGATGAGGGGTGGTCTCATAGAGGTATACAAAAGCACGGGAGGCATACATCAGGTAAATGCAGTCTCTTGCCCAGATTTGGGGAATTGAGAACCAGAGAACATAGGTTTAAGGTGAAGGGGGGAATATTTAATGGGAACCTGAGGGGTAACTTAAAGGGTGGTGGGTGCATGGAACGAGCTGCCAGAGGTGGTAGTTGAGGCAGGAACTATTGCAACGTTTATTAACTTTTAGACAGGTACATGGATAGGACAGGTTTAGAGGGATATGGGCCAAATGCAGGCAGGTAGGACTAGTGTAGATGGGGCATGTTGGTTGGAGTGAGCAAGTTCGGCCGAAGGATTTGTTTCCACGCTGGGGCAGACCATTCAACTAGTCTGAGGGTGGGCCCCGACCCTAAACGTCATCTGTCCATCCCGACCCAAAACGTCACCTGTCCATTCCCTCCATAGATGCTGCCCAACTCGCTGAGTTACTCCAGCACTTTGTGTTTCACTTGAGATTCCAGCATCTGCAGTTCATTGTGTGACCCTGTGAGGCCATTCCACCTCTTGTTCCTGCTATACTATGCACTGAGATCTCATCCCAGCAAGACACTCTATCAGCGGCACGGTGGCGCAGTGGGTAGAGCTCAGTAGTAACTCTGTTTGTAGGTTAGTTGTCTACACTTGGGCAATTCAATGTTTCATGTCATTGGAATGTAAGCGACCCACGCGGAGAAACGAGGTGGCATAATGGCGCAGCGGTAGTTGCTGTCTTACAGCGCCAGAGACTCGGGTTCGACCCTGACTATGGGTGCTGTCTATACGGAGTTTACATCGTCTCCCTGTGTACGTTTTCTCCAGACGCCCTGGTTTCCTTCCACATTCCAAATACCGGCAGGTTTGTAGATTGGCTTCTGTATCACAGCATGGTTTGGGAACAGCCCCATCCAAGACCGCAAGACATTGTAGCCCAGACCATTCACACAAACCTACCTCCCTTGTATTGACTCCATCTACACCTCACGCTGCCTCGGCAAGGCCAGCAGCATTATCAAGGACGATTCTCACCCTGGCCGCACCCTCTTCTCAACCTTCCCATCAGGCAAGAGGTACAGAAGTGTGAAAACGCACACCTCCAGATTCAGGGACAGTTTCTTCCCAGCTGTTATTAGGCAACTGAACCATTCTAACAACAACTAGAGATCAGTCCTGACATCCCATCTCCCTCACTGAAGACCCTCGGACTTTACCTTACACTAAACGTTATTCCCTGCCTCAGTGGGCGGTGGAGGCAGGTTCTCTGTATGCTTTCAAGAGAGAGCTCTTAAAGATAGCGGAGTCAGGGATTATGGGGAGAAGGCAGGAACGGGATACTGATTGGGGATGATCAGCCATGATCACATTGAATGTCGGTGCTGGCTCGAAGGGCCGAATGGCCTATTCCTGCACCTATTGTCTATTGTCTATTGTCCCTTTATCATGTATCTGTACACTGTGGATGGCTCGATTGTAGTAATCTATTGTTTCCCCACTGACTGGTTAGCACACGACAAAAGCTTTTCACTGTACCTCGGTACACGTGACAAACTACATTTGCAACCTGTCAATGGTCTCACCAATCTATCCATGTTCCTCACTGTTGCAAATGACATTTCTTTTTCAAAAAAAATCCCAACATAAATATCTAAGATTTAAAATAAACCCCACGGCAGCAGCATTCTGTGTATTTGTAGTTGAACCAAGCTGACTGTTGTTGGCCAACATGTTTTGAACTAAACTTCCCATCGAAATAATAAAGGGCGGCTTGTGAATTGTGTGAAGTGGCCGATCACTTACTGAAATATTCAACGATATTTATTTTTTAATAACACCCTGTTTATTGTTGGTGGACACTTGCATTGATGTTTCCCTTGGTTTGAAAGTTAGCACTTCACCTGACTCTTAGAGACCCAGCACGGAAACGGGCCCTTTGGCCAGCCAAATGCATGCTGGCTAATTATTCCCGTACACACACTAGGGACTTTAGAATTTTACCAAAGCCAATTAACCTAAACACCAGTACGTCTTTGGGATCGTAGGGAGAATGTACAAACCCGATAGAAAGCACCTGTAGTCAGGATCGAACCCCGGGTCCCTGGTGCAGTAAGGCAGCAACTCTACCGCTGCGCCACGTCGTTGCCCCTCGTTACCACAAATGTTGTAGTCGGGTATTGGGGACATTGTCAGCGCGCCCGGAGTGCTGTGGGATAGTCTCATCCTGGGGAGAGTGGCCTCTGTGACCACCCTCTCCGTTTGCCCAACCAAACCATCGACACGGTGGTACAGCAGTATAGTTGCTGCCATACAGCGCTAGAGACCCGGGTTCGATCCTGACTACGGGTGCTGTCTGTAGGGAGTCTGCACGTTCTCCGCGTGACCTACGTGGGTTTCCACTGGGAGTTTCGGTTTCCTCTCGCATTCCAAAGACGTACAGGTTTGTAGACTAATTGGCTTAGTACAATTATAATTTGTCCCTAGTGTGTATAGGATAGTTTTAGTGTACAGGGATCGCTGGTTGGCGTGGACTCGGTGGGCCGAAGGGCCTGTTTCTGCGCTGTATCTCTAAACTAAACTTAACAAACCATTCGTGTGAAAGGAGGGGAAATGTAGCTGTCGCATTTTAAGCCATCCCTTGAAGATGAAGATGCAAGGATGCCCTTTGGAGATTTCAAATCCCAGCACCATACTTGTGTCAGATATCACATTCCCTATTAGAAATTGCCAAACTCCACTCCTGGGTTGAAAACCACTTAAGGATATGGTCCTCGTTCCAACTTAAGACATGTTTTACTCGATGAAAGAAAGCAAAATGTTTAAGAAGGAACTGCAGATGCTGGGAAATCGAAGGTAGACAAAAATGCTGGAGAAACTCAGTAGGTGCAGCAGCATCTATGGAGCGAAGGAAATAGGCAACGTTTCGGGACGAACAGGCCCTTCGGCACAAACAGGCCCTTCGGCCAACCGAGTCCGTGCCGACCAGCGGTTCCCGGAGGTTTTTGTCAGTCACCCTACCTGCTTCCACTACCTGCAACCTCCGGCAACCACCTGCAACCTCCGGGAACCACACGGAAACCTTGGGTGGGGCACAACGTCTCCAGAGGTTTCCGTTCAGGTTTCCTAAGTGCGACAGGAGTGCACACTGGGGACAATTTTACATTCATAGCAAGCCAAGCAACCTACAAACCTGTACGTCTATTGCTGAATGGTACATAAACGGTTAATTGTCACACACACACACAAACACACACACACACACACACACACACGCACACGCGCACACACGCGCGCGCGCACACACACACACACACACACACACACAAACACCCAATTATCACTTCCAGGGCAGCTAAAGGCCATTTCAAAATGTGTGCCCATGACATAATGATGTTTATTGTAAATATTTTAGGGTAGCGCTGAACGGAGAAAGTCGGCAATCTAAGCCTGGAATAATTTATTAAGATCCAAGATGAAACAATTATAAGGGAAGGACTAAAAAAGAGAAAGGGAAAAAAAACTCTGAAGGAACTGCATACATGATTGCAATGTTGATTAAATCCCACTGGATCTAATGAGTTGATTTTCTGCTGTTAATATTGCATCTGCTGATGATGAATTCGTTAGGATAATGGAACGGAGCTAAAATATAAATGAGTTACTGTCAAGAAGCAGATTTTTGTAATTTAAGCGGTGACATTTTTGAAGGTCTGTGGCAGCAGTTTGCAGTTTTCTATTAGAACATTTAAAATCTGGTATTTTGTATAATGAAAACATTTTTATATAAATCCAATGCCTGACTTAGCATTTTAACTTAATTTTAATTAGTTCAGATTATGGTTATTTATTAATGGGACAATATTGTGCAGTAGCCTAAATATGAGCCACCGTAGCGCTGTGAATGAGTTTAATGACCCCCCCCCCCCCCCCCCCCCCCACATCCACTTAAAGCACTTTAAAAGAGGATGCGTTTTAATATCTTGCAAAACCCCCAAATATAATTGTACTCTTCACTATCCTGTATCATGTCCCTGGCATCAGGTTCATCTATACCGTTCCCAAAGACCAGCGACTCTTCGGTCACCTCTGTAATAAATATATTGCATAGTTTTATTTTTAAGCATTATCTCCCTCCAGATTCGGGGGCAGTTTCTTCTCTGCTGTTAACAGGCAGTTGAATCATCCTACCACAACCCGAGAGCAGTGCTGAACTACTATCTACCTCATTGGAGGCCATCGGACTATCCTTGATTGGACGTTGCTAGCTTTACCTTGCACCCAACGTTATTCACTTATCACGTGTCTATACACTGTAAATGGCTCGATTGTGATCATATATTGTCATTCTGCTGACTGGGTAGCACGCAACGACAGCTTTTCACTGTGCCTCCGCACACGTGACAATAAACTAAACTGAACTGAAAGTGAACTCGTACACAATACCTCTCATTCTGTGCTCTAATCCAGTGATTCCCAAAGGGGCCATGGCAAATTTCAGGGGGGCCACAGAAAAACATTGGGATTACTACCACCCTGTTGCCTCCTAAATTTCAGTTCTAATAAATTTAAATCTATGTAGTTGAAATATATTTAAATTCTAATAAATTTAAACCTATGTAGTTGAAATATATTTTTAATGTATGATTATAAATTGTGTTATTGAACCCACAAAATATTTTTGATGTTTGTGGAATAGAATAAAACAGAATATATGTGCAATTAATAGACACTGATATTTTTATGGAAGGTATTATAATATTGAAGTACTTTTTTTCCGCTAATAATGTCGGGGGGGGTGGGGGCACAGAAAAATTAAAAGGTCCCAAGGGGGCCATGAGCTAAAACAGGTTGGGAACCACTGGTCTAACCCACCCATTAGTTTGTGAGGCTTCTAGTTCGACCAGCACACACCACGCACTCTGGCACCCGTGTGGTTTCATGAAACGTTCTGTTGGTTCGGTCCATGTGTTATCCAGCATAATTCCACTGGGTAGTCTGTGTAGATTCGTGCAACTTTTAATAAGTCAGTCCATGCAATTAAATCAAACTTTTCTTTGCTGAGTCCACATAATGTTCCGTGGCTCAGTCCTTGTAAATTTGCTCCGGTGAGGGTATGTGGTTTGATCTGGACTCTCGCCGGGATCAAATCCATGCAGTTTGATACAATGCTTCACCGGTCACTCCTTCTTCAGACTAGCCTGGGGAAGGGCCTATATCTCGCGTTTCCCTCTCCCCCGACTCGTCTGAAGAAGGGTCTCGACCCGAAACGTCACCCATTCCTTCTCTCCAGTGATGCTGCCTGTCCCGCTGAGTTACTCCAGCATTTTGTGTGATGTCTATCTTCTATGATCTTATGAAGTGGGACTAATGAACACAGGTGTCATGGTCGGCATGGGCAAGATGGAGCCCATTTCTGTGCTGCTGTATTTCGCTGGAACATTCAACTGGCCAGGCTTGGAGTATTGGTCTAATGTAACGTTACCCTGGCCAGCTCAGATGGTCTGAAGTGATCTTTCACCGGGGCAGGTCGTGCGGTTGCACGGAATGCTGCACTGGTCACCTGTTGACGTTCCCTGCAATGCTCCCCAGGTCAGTGCATGCGGCATGCGGCATCCCACCCGCCAGCCTGACAGTGAGAGTCATTTATCCCCAATGCTGCCCAGACCCGCCAGTCTCACGTTACATTCCTCGTGGACTTTCACGTAATTTTCCACTGCTCGTTCCCTGGAGCTGAGCCTAACGCTGGCAAACAGTGCAGTCAGTCTCTTGCCGTGTGGGTCGTTCTGGCGCTCCAGTTAAACTTGCCAGGTTGACTAGAAAACCTTCTAGTACTGTGTAGCATTTGTGAATTAAGTGAATTAAATGCGTGTGGGGACATTAATAGGGAATAACATCCAATAGCCTGGAAGATCAGCTAGACCACACCACTGACCCAGGACCTCATTTACTCCCCCCCCCCCCCCCCCCCCCCTCCCCCCACCCTTTGAACTTACTGGGCCCCTTGTTCCCACACTGCTTTTAAGGCAGAGATATGTGGATTCTTGATTAGTACGAGTGTCAGACGTTTTAGGGAGAAGGCAGGAAAATGGGATTAGGAGGGAGAGATAGATCAGATATGATTGACTTGATGGACCGAATGGCCAAATTCTGCTCCAATTGCTTATGAACGTAAGCAAAGGTCAGTCCACTCAGTTTGTGTAAAGTTCCCAGTTCACACATCTAGATCAGAGTAACACTGCTACTGTACAGGTGAGTGTAACATTATACAAATTCACTCCGAAGTCACCACTAAAAGTCATCACTCTACGATTTCACTCCAAAGACGTAGTTTTGTAGGTTAATTGGCTGGTATAAGTGTAAAGTATAAAAAGTAAATTGTCCCTAGTGTGTGTGGGGTTGGGGTTAGTATGCAGGGATCGCTGGTCAGCGCAGACTAGAGGGGCCAAAGGGCCTGTTTCCTCGCTGTATCTCTGAACTAAACTAAACTAATGTTTCTGCAGTCGGTTTGTTGAGTTGCGTTGAATGTTTCACGGATAAGTCTGCAGTAAGACAATGATCATCCACCATTTGGCTTCCTACCATCTCACCGGGGCCTGGTTCCTGAGCTCCATTTCAATTCACCGACAATGGGTGCTGTCTGTACGGAGTTTGTACCTTCTCCCCTTGACCTGCATGGGTTTTCTCTGTGATCTTCGGTTTCCTCCCACACTCCAAAAACATTCAGGTTTGAAGGCTGATTAGCTTGGTATAATTGTAAATTCTCCCTAGTGTGTGTAGGATGCTGTTAGTGTGTGGGGATCGCTGGCTGGTGCGGGCTTGGTGGGCCAATGTGCCTGTTTCCGTGCTGTATCTCTGAACTAATTGAAACACTGGGGCCCTGGTTCCTGCACCCCCTTCAAATCACTGCCCCCTCCCACCCCCCACCCCCACCGGGTCTCACTCCATTTCAAATCCCCGAGGTCCCGGTTCCCGCGCTCCCTTCCAACTCTCTCTGTGTTCCCCTCAAACTGACCCAGGACCTCATTTCCCTCCCTCTCTTTAAACTCACCGTGTCCCTGGTTCCCACGCTCTTTGTAAACTGGCCATTGCCCTGTATCCCACGTTCCATTCATACTAACTAGGTTCACTGGAATTACATTAAATTACAGTGTTGTGTGATAGTAGAAACAAAGTGAATTAAAAATGTGTTTGGATATTGGTGGGAAGAACATCCAATAGTCTGGGAACACCTGCCAGTCCAAAGATCTGATATTGCCAAATGCACAGAGTTGTGTTGGATCCAGACACATTGGAAACCCTCGGACTATCATTGATCGGACTTTACTGGCTTTATATGGACTAATTGTTATTCACATTGTCATGTATCTGTATACTGTGGACGGCTCGATTGTAATCATGTGTTGTCTTTCCGTTGACTGGTTAGCACGTAACTAAAGTTTGTCACTGTACCTCGGTACACGCGACAATAAACTAAACTCTAGGAACTGCAGGTGCTGGTTTTGTAAACAAGAGAGAAAGATCTGGAGTAATTCTGCAGGGGGGAGGGGGGAGGTGGGGGTAGCAGGCAGCGTCTCTGGAGAACATGGATGGCCGGGTCTGAAGAAGGTCAGCTTCTGAAGAACCCAATCCAAAATGTGGCCTATCCATTTTCTCCAGAGATGATGCCTGAACCGCTGAGTTACTCCAGCACTCTGTGTCTTGTGTTGGATCGGGTCTTACTTAGCAATCTCAAAGTCAGTGAACTGTGGTCAATGTATGGAAATAGTTTGTTCAGATCATGGTACTCAGGTCAGAGTTGGTGAAGGGTCTCGACCCAAAATGTCAACCACCCCTCCCCCTTCACACATACTGCCTGACTCACCGAGTTCCCCCATCATTCTGTTTGGTTATTGCTTTGTGTCGTGCACTCTGCTCTCAGTTTTGTTACAATAACAACAACTTGTGTGAATATAGTATCTTTACTGTGTGGGAATGCCGGCCCCGAGGCACTTCAGAGGACTGCGAGCAAATACTATCTGACAATGTGGTGCTGGAGAAGATGTGAAGGCTGATAGCCAAAGGTGATTTCCTGATGAGGATAAGAGAGGCGGAGGGATTTGGGAAGAGATCTTCAGATGGCTGAAGACAGGCAGGTCTGGTAGACTAGGGATGATCAAAAGGCCAGACCTGTGTGTGTGAGGATGTGGGTAATGAACAAAATCCCCCCCCCCCCATGAAAATCTGAAACAAAAGCCTATATTTACAACTTTGTTTATTTGTCCAACAATTGCTGTCAACGCTGCAGAATCTGCACTTCCATTCATACTCCTTTCACAATGAACACACTGGCAGTCAAACTGGGCCCAGATTTAGTTTAAGGATGAACTGCAGATGCTGGTTTAAACCGAAGATAGACACAAAAAGGTGGAATAACTCAGCGGGGCAGGCAGCATCTCTGGAGAGAAGGAATGGGTGACGTTTCGGATCGAGACCCTTCTTCAGACTGAAAGCCAGGGGAAAGGAAAATGAGAGATATTGCTATTCCTATTCACTATTCCTTTTATCCAGAGATGCTGTCTGACCCACAGAGTTATTCCAGCTTTTTGTGTCTATCACAGATTTAGTTTAGTTTAGTGTAGGTTAGTTTAGAGATACAGTGTGTATAGACAAGCCCCTTGGCCCCCCGAGTCCACACCGGCCATGGATCACCTGTTCACTAGTTCTAACCTACACACCAGGGACTATTTACAGAATCCAATTAACCTACAAACTCGCACGTCTTTGGAGTGTGGATGAAACCGGAGATCCCGGAGAAACCCGACGCGGTTTCGGGGGGAACGTACAAACTCCGTACAGACAGCACCCGCGGTCAGGATCGAACCCGGGTCTCTGGCGCTGTAAGGCAGCAACTCTACCGCTGCGCCACCGTGACGCCCACAGATAGCTGCCCAATTCCAGCGCTGTCTGAGATGTGACACATGCGACTGCAGAGACCTGGTGGTCAGGAACAAATGTTGATGGAGAAAGTGCTGGAGTAACTCAACGGTTCAGGCAGCACCTCTGGAGGACATGGAGAGGCGGCGTTTTGGGTCAGGACCCTGCTTCAGACTGATGAGGGCTATAATTTCAATGAGTCACTATGACTTTGAATATGCAAATGTTGTTATTGCTAATAATTCCAATTGAGCTGTGCCTCACAGTGTCTGAAACTTGATTTATCTAAACTAAAACCAACAACAAAAAACTGTAAGAAATTTCCCCCTGCAACGAAACCAAAACTAAAGGCTCCCTCTCAGAGTGCGAGATGAGATTCGTAAAATTCATATAGGTGATTGCAAAATTACAATCGCCAAAGGTCCTTTAATTTTGCTTATTTGGTCTTTTCCGCATCAGCGTTGCAATTCTCAATCTCTCCGGATCTGTCCCTCAATACAAGAAGTTTGATCATTGTTCTGTTAGCAGTTTATACAGCAAGTCCTTCAGATGTTCTTCCTTACCCTTGAAAACGTCTGATCAATAGAAAATAAATTGTACTAATTTAGCACCTTAAACGTAGAAAACATCACAGACAATAAAACAGTGAACCAAAGAGGGAGCTGGGAACTGGGAGGGCGAGGGGGGGAGGAGCAGGTTTCTGTGAAGAATTTTCTTGGGGTCTTCAGGTTGAGGAGGCAGGAGGGGGGATTGTAGGTATTTGTGGTAGAGAGTATTTAGAGATGCAGTATGTAAACAGGCCCTTCGGCCCACCTGATCCATTGATACCCCATTCACACTAGTTCCATGCTATCTCACTTACGTATCCACTCCTTATACACAAGGGGCAATTTTACAGCAGGCCAATTAACCTACCAACCCGTACATCTTCGGGATGTGGGAGGAAACCGGAGCACCCGGAGGAAACTCACCCAGTCACGCAGAGAACGTGCAAACTCCACACAGTCAACACCAGAGGCCAGGATCGAACCCAGGTCTCCGGCTCTGAAAGGAGCAGCTCTACCCGCTGCGCTACCAGTAAGCGAGTCACAGATTACGGGGCGAAGGCAGGAGAATGGGGTTCGGTGGGGAAAATAGATCAAAGTAGATTGAATGGTGGAGCAGACCCGATGGGCCGAATGACCTAATTCTGCTCCTATGTCTTATGAAGAGTGGTGCAGCGGGTCGAGCTGCAGCGACGTGGGTTCGATCCCGACCTCAGCTGCTGTCTGCGTGGAGTTTGCATGTCCGACTAGGCTTAGCGATTGGGACATTGAGTCACCCAGCATAGGTAGAGGCCCTTCAACTTCACACTGACCATCAAGAACCCCGTGACACTAATCCTACAGGGCCCATCTCTGTGCTGTGTCTCTAAACTCGAACCTAAACTAAAGCTTTAAACTCATGTGAATGGGGGATCGATCGCTGGTACCTTGGACTCGGTGGGCTGAGAGGGGTCTGTTTTCATGCTGTATCTCTAAAACCATAATTAAAAAAAAACTAACCAGTGCGTGGAACGGTGCTATATATATATATATATCCCGGTGGTAAAGAAAGATAAAAGCTATGATGATTTGTAAAACCAGGGAGATGCTTTCACAATAGGTATTCACATGCTTTAGCTTACATTGTGCTAACCGGCATATGAAAGGAAGAATGTGCCACTCTCTGTGGAATATAATCAACTCTGGAGTTTACATAACCACTGCCTTCCTCCCCATCTCTCCCCACTTTATCATCATCTCCACGGCCATTGTTGTCAAGTTTCATGGCTGGTCTGACCTTTTTGCCGAGCAGAGCAACATTTGTGTTTCTCTCCCGTCCATCCCAGCCCTTGGCATTTCCACGGAAACTGTCTGGTGAAGCCTTTGCCCCGGCTTTTCTTTCCCGGTGTCACTTTCTTGTCTTTTAACATGGTTTTGCTATAAAAGTTCTTTAATCAATCAAGGACGAGCCAGAAAATGGGCTTTGTCATGGTCGGATGGTGGGTCGTGCGACAATCGCACGGCACCGTGACAGCCCCTCAAAGGGAAAAAAGGAATATTTTTGGGGGAAATGGTCGGTTTCCATGGAGCTGTCACTTGTTCACATCAGCAGCCACTCTCGAGCAGCGGCATGGGCCCAGCTTTCAAAAGACAGCGAGAAAAAAACTCGGGGGCAGGAGGCAGAGACGGCCTCCAAAGGCAGCTGCCCTGGTATCTCTGCTGTCAGCTCTCGGTGAGAGCAAGAATGGGCGGCCATTTAAACAGCAAAGAGGTCCTGCTAGGTGGCTGTCAAAATATGCATAATCGTCAGTATTTAATAAATGTTCAATTTTTCATCCCGACTTCACTATTTCAAAAGTTTCCACGAGAGGAACACACATCACTTGACAGAGCAGAACAGAGGGAAACCATTCACTTATTGCTTCTGGTAGTATGTCCATTGTTTTCTAATGGTTAATTATAAGCACTTGATGCTTCGGCTTGGCTCCGGGGCCAATAAGTTGCTACATGCAAAGCATTTTTAATAGGAGGAAAAGAATTGGGATGGAGGGGGGGGAGGGGTGGGGGTGGTTTGTAATTTTTTGGAAAATATTTTTAATCTCTCTGGACAATTCCAAGATTGTGTGTGTTCCTTACCCCCTTTGCGAAGGATTCTGAGGATGGTTTTGCAGAGATGGAGATGTAATGTTGATGAGAATTGTCGCTTGCTTCTATTATAGAAACTCGTAGACGATTCCTCCTGTAAATATGTTTGCAGTATGCTAAATGAATAATGATTTTTATAAATAGGCTTGCAGGAAAGATTCACCGATTTGCCGCTCCTCCTGTAATCCGTTCCTCATTGGGCCGCTTTCCTTTGGAGTTTAAGAATTCCGGCACAATGGCGCAGCGGTAGAGTTGCTGCCTCACAGCGCTAGAGTCCCCGGTTCGATCCTGATGACGGGTGCTGTCTGTACGGAGTTTGTACATTTTTCCTGTGACTGAGTGGGTTTTCTCTGGGTGCTCCGGCTTCCTCCCACACTAAGGGTTTGTAGGTTAATTGGCTTCGGAAAAATTGTAGATTGTTCCTAGTGTGTGCAGGATTGCGTTAGTGCACAGGCTTGATTGCTGGTGAGCACGGAGTCGATGGGCCGAAGAGCCTACTTCCCTGCTGTATCTCTAAAGTCTAAAGTAGAGTGTAAGTATTGTTCCTATTCTAGTTGCATTCTACACAGAGGTATTGCTGCTGGTCAGTAGCTGGTGTAGGGGAGCACAGTCACACGTGGGTTCCTGCTGTTAGCTGAGCCCAGGTCCAACATCGTCAGAGTATGGCCACAGCATTAAAGTATCACACCATCTCCTCTTCAGTCTGTAGCCCATCAACCACCCACCTCCCAACTATGTGCATTGCGATGGGGACGAAGGTGGGTGGTGGTGGTGTGGGGGGGGGGGGGGGTGGGGGGGAGGGGGGGGGGGGGGGGAGGGGGGGGAGGGGGGGGGGGAGGGGGAGGGGGGGAGGGGGGGAGGGGGGGGGGGGGAGGGGGGGGAAGGGAGGCGGGGGGGGGGGGGAGGGGAGGGGGGAGGGGGGGGGAGGGGGGGGGGGGGGGGGGAGGGGGGGGGGGGGAGGGGGGGGGGAGGTGAGGGGAGGGGGGGGGAGCTTTGGCTTAAAACGGAGTGAACAAATATGTTCGGCTAAATGCTGCCATTTCATAGAGAGTGTGTTTTCAGTTTAGTGTGGCTAGGCCGTGCCAGATGAAGAGCTATTGAGACTTATCCCACGGCCTTGGTGCCCACGGCTCAGCTGGGGGCACGATGGCGCAGCGATAGAGTTGCTGCCTTACAGCGCCAGAGACCCCGGATCGATCCTGACCTCGGGAGCTGCGTGTACGATGTTTGTACGTTCTCCCCCGTGCCTGCGTGGGTTTTCTCCGGGTGCTCCGGTTTCCTCCCACACTCCACTTCAGTAAAACTTGAACATTATCCCTACTGTGTGTAGGATAGTGTTAGTGTATGGGGGTGATCACTGGTCAGAGCAGACTCGGTGGGTCGAAGGGTCTGTTTCTGCGCTGTCTCTAAAATCTAAAGTCTAAAGACTACTCAAATACTCATCCAGATTCTTCTTAAAATCATTGAGGTTTTCATCTTTGTCGCTCTGTCTCTCAGGCTAGTGTATGGGGCTGTGACCTCTAATCACTTGAACAGGACCAACTGTAAATTAACCAACTGAGAAATTTTGCTTAAGAAGGAACTGCAGATGCTGGAGAATCGAAGGTGGACAAAAATGTTGGAGAAACTCAGCGGGTGCAGCAGCATCTATGGAGCGAAGGAAATAGGCAGCGTTTCGGGTCGAGACCCTTCTTCAGACCCAAAAAACAAAGGGTCTCGACCCAAAACGTTGCCTATTTCCTTCGCTCCATAGATGCTCTCTCACCTGCTGAGTTTCTCCAGCATTTTTGTCTACCAACTGAGAAATTTTCCACACTTTTGTTTAATTAACCAGATTTGCAGATGGGATTCGTTTAACTTGGCTCCATATCCTCTGGAGATTCTGTCTGACCTGCTGAGTTTCTCCAGCACAGTTTTTTTTAATAGATTTCTCAATACTGGAAGAATTAAGGTGCGAAAAAATGTGATCAAAGTGGAAAACCAAACATGATGTTTTTGTGTGGCAGAGCGGGCTGGAGATAGTCTTCAGCACAATCATGTGGGCCGAAGGGCCTGTACCTGTGCTGTACTGTTCTATGTTCGACGTGGTTCAATGTTCTATCAACCAAAACAGCCCGCAAAACCAAGCTGACGTTTTAATTTATTTCCAAACTGCATACAGAGTCCAAACACACTCGGGGTTTTTACCGATTTGGTACTTTTAGCAATAGTTGGCATTAAACTTCTCATGATTTTCCCTACAGGAAGTTATTTGACATTCCTTGATATGATTAGGTCTCGGAGTTCTTACTAGACTTCATGTCAGTTTTGACTTAATGAAGTGGAACTGAGAAGGGAATTCAGTTCATTGCATTAGTCGCAAGTGGAGTCCCAGGCTGTTGGAAAACAGCAACGGTTTGGGACTGCGAAGTTACAATGAATGTCGTTATCATTCTGGTCAGCCTGTTTTTACACAAAATTAAACAAAGAACTAATTAGTGCTTCATGAATTAATAAATGCTCTGTTGCTCTGTAGGCTTTGGATTGCCGGATGGAAATAGCAAATAAATATGAAAACTGTAATAGGCAGGAAAATGAATTTTCAGCTCTTTGCTACTTATCCTTCACTGTGTCACCACTTTCAGCGCATTTAGCTCCTTTTAATCTTCACAGGATAACATCTCTCCTTCAAGTCTACTTATCGGACTTAACCCTTTCAGGACAATGCCTGCTTTTGTGCGCCGCTGTTTCCTTAAAATATGTGCAGTCAGATCTCATCAATAGAAACCCCTGTAATATGCAGAATAACAAGCAACCATTTGTTTTCCTTTCTCACTGAGTGCGGACTCAAGAATAGGCTTGGGTGGCACGGCATTTGTTTTAATGAGTAATATGGAGTTCCGTTGAACCTGACTGTATATTAATGAGAACTGACTGAAATAAAGTTGGTAATATTTACATTTTTTAATTTGAATGGATCATCTCTAGTGTAAAAATGTTCTCATGTTTTTGCCGCCTTATATGGACCAGAGAAACACTCGAGTCGTGCCAGCACTGGGGGGGGGTTTGAGGGTAAACATTTAATAATGAAATATTGTTTGTATATCTTGTGTCTACTGTGCAGGAATAATATTGTTTTGGAACATTAGGATATTAATTGGAGTGATGCTTCTGTGCATCATCCGCTTTTTAATAACTGAGTCCCTTTACTATTGGCCTTTACTGCAACGAGGTTGATGTGCAAGACTGGGATGTCTTGTGGCAGCTGTTCAAGGCTTTGGTGAGACCACCTTTGGCATGCAGTGTGCCATTTTGTTGTCCACACCTCAGGAAATCACATTAGAGCTGGTAAAAGCGAAGGTTTACCGGATTGACAGCTAGGATGCTGCTGTTGTCACGTGCGGAGGGTTTGAGTAAGTTCAGTTTAGTTTAATTAATTTAATCTAGTCTTGTTTAGTTTAGTTTAGAGAGACAGCGTGGAAACAGGCCCTTCGGCCCACCAAGTCCGTGCCGACCAGCGATCAACCGTCCACACTAGTTCTATCCTAAACACACACTAGGGACAGTTTACAGAAGCCAATTAACCTACAAACCCCCAAGTCTTTAGATAGTCAGGATCGAACCCAGATCTCTGGCGCTGTAATGCAGCAACTCTACTGCTGTGCCACTGTAGAGGTCTGAAGATTGGGGGGTGACCTTGCTGAAGGGCACATGACTGAGAGGGTTTAGTGCAGCACCGCTGAGGCTGTTTCCCCTGTCTGGACTCAAGGAAACAGCCCATTCAGCCCATCGAGTCCATGGTGACCATCAAGCACCCGCTTACACTTGCCCTATGCTAATCCCATCTTATTCTCCCCATATTCCTGACATCTCCCCCAGACTTTACCAGTCACCTACAATTTACAGTGGCCATTTAACTCGCAACAGGAGGAAACAAATGTAGTCAGTTGGCGGTGCTGGCTCGAAGGGCCGAATGGCACCTATTTTCTATTTTCTATGTTTCTATGAAATTGCCAGACTGCACACAAACAGTACCGAAGGTCAGAGTTGAACATGGGTCACTGGAGATCGATCAGCTGTGCGAGCAGGTTGCCCTTAAAGTGACAGAGACCGTGTTGAGGTCTGGGTTCCACACTTCAGTAAAGTCCTTACAGAGAGTGCAGCGGCAATGTGCCAACATGGGTCCAGGAATGTATCTGGATAGGCAGGAAAAGCTGCCGTGTTCCCTTTGGAGCAGAGTCACAGACTCATACAGCACCCAAACCGGCCCTTTGGCCCAACCTGCCCATGCTAACCCAGATAGTGTGGCACAGTGGCACAGCGGTAGAGTTGCTGCATTACGGGACAAGAGTCCCGGGTTCGATCCTGACTACGGGTGCTGGCTGTGTACATTCTCCTCGGGTGCTCCGGTTTGCTCCCACATTCCATAAGACTTCAGGTTTGTAGGTTGAATGCCTTCTGTAAATTGTCCCTAGGGTGTGTAGGACAGAACTAGTGTACATGCGATCGCTGGTCAGTGCGGACTCGGTGGGCTGAAGGTCCCGTTTCCGCACTGTATCCCTGAACAAAACATAACAAAATCCACTAAACTAAACTAATCCAACTTGAAGGCTAGCTCAATGAGCCAAAGACTCTCCATCTGCAGTGAAACCATCCTATAATCCTTGGCAACTTGTATACAGATCAAGACACTGGCATCCTGGTCTAAACAGCCAACAGATATGTGTCACTCTGCTGTTATGGTAGGGCAATGGAAGTAAAACTGTAGCCAATCCATTTCTGTCCTCACTTGACGCATATATTTGAAGGCCTGCATTTCTCTAGTGCCCAGCACATCCCTTTCAGGATACCCTAAAACTCTTCACAACCAATGAAGCAGTTGATATTAAAATGCAGCAAACGTGACAACCAAGTCGCCCAGAACAACTTCCCACACAGGACAAGGTGACCTTGGTCTAAGGTCAAATATATTGGCTTGATCATGTACCAATATAACATGGGATGTGTTACATCAGCCTGGGATGGCAGTGCCCCGGTGGGATGGGAGCTCCTGTCAATAGATCGTTAATTATGAGGCTGGTACTTTGATGACGTTTATTAAGGTGGCGCAGCGGTAGAGTTGCTGCCTGACAGCGCTTGTAGCGGGTTCGATCCCGACTACAGGTGCTGGCTGTACAGAGTCTATACATTCTCCCTGTGACCGCGTGGGTTTTCTCCGAGATCTTCGGCTTCCTCCCACACGCCAAAAGTTTGTAAGTTATTTGGCTTGATATAAGTGTAAATTGTCCCTAGTGTGTGTCGGATAGTGTTAATATGCGAGGATGGCTGGTCGGTGCGGACTCAGTGGGCCATAGGGCCTGTTTCCGTGCTGTATCTCTAAATGAAACTCAATTTAAAAGACACTTGGGGAAGTACTTGGACCAGAAGGCACAGGTTTAAGGTGAGAGGGGTGAAGGGTATATGGAATGGGCTACCGGAGGAGGTAGTTGAGGCAGGAACTATAATCACATTTAAAAGACACTTGGACAGGTACATAGATAGGAAAGGTTCACAGGGATATGGGCCAAATGCAGGCATGTGGGACTGGGCAGGCAGGTAGATGAGGTGCCTTGGTCAGTATGAGTAAGTTGGGCCAAAGGGCCTGTTACTCTAGTACTAAGATAGACTAGTACTAAGTGATGGAGTAACTCAGCGGGTCAGGCATCATCTCTGGAGAAAAAGGATGGGTGACATTTCGGGTCGGGACCCTTCTTCAGACCCCTGCTTCAGTCTGAAGGTCATGACCCAAAAAGTCACTCATCCTTTATCTCCAGAGATGATGCCTGAGCCACTGAGTTACTCCAGCACTTTGTGTCTTTCTTTGCTGTAATCCAGCAGTTCCTTCCTACACAGTATGACTTGCCCAGCAACATCAACACCATGATGACCATGCCCTTGCAAAGGGGCTTCTTGAGCCGTGTACTTGCTCACTGCAACAGGCCTGTGATTTGGAAGCTGCCACATAGGCACATGCTCATCAAATCTTTTGAATAACATGCAGTTGTCAATGTAATTCCGGAGGATTAGCGCAGAATGAGACAAGGACATGTCTCCCACTCAGTGGCCGCCAGCTGCAGCAAGTGCAGACCGACGTGTCTCCTTGGGCAGCCATTCCGTGGGCCACTGCCCACCCCTCTCGCCCAACCCCTCTCTACAGCACCCTGCCTCAGCTCATACCTCGTGCATGAGCAGGGAGTGCTGCCACCCTGGGAAGGCAGGTACTACCTCAGGAAGACAGCATAGACACTGCCCAGCTGTAACGTCGCCTGCCCCGGTGTGTTGTGGCCCTCCGACCAGGTACACTAGCACTATCCAACACACCAGGGACAAATGACAATTTGTCCAAAGCCGATTAACCTACAAACCTGCACATCTCTCGAGTGTGGGAGGAAACCGGAGCACCTGGAGAAAACCCACACGGTCACAGGGAGAACGTACAAACTCAGTGCGGGCAGCACCCGTACTCTGGATCTTTGGCGCTGTGAGGCAGCAACTCTACCGCTGTGCCACTGTTAGTGTGGTATTATTGTAAATTGTCCCTCGTGTGTGCGGGGATCGCTGGTCGGCGCGGACTCGCTGGGCCGATGTGCCTGTTTCTGCGCTGCATCTCTAAACTAAACTAAATTGTGTGAAGGGTCTCGACCCGAAACGTCACCCATTCCTTCTCTCCAGAGATGCTGCCGGTCCCACGGTTACTCCAGCATTTTGTGTCTATCTTCGGTTTAAACCAACATCTGCAGCTCCTTCCTGAACTAATTTAAATCAATGTATCCCTTGACTTTGAACACAACCCAGGTCCCGTGGCTCATTGGAGTTCATCTCCTGCCCGCCACTGTGTTCAAGGTATCACTTATCAGGGCAAAACGTCACCAAACCAGGAGGCGCCTGGGAGACTGTGAGTGTGTCGGGACTATGGTAACTTTTCATTGTTCTGGGCTTTCAATGGAGTGGAACCAGATTCATTACAATACGTTTCACTGGACTTTGTCACAGCAAGGTTGCCTCCATTTTATTAAAGCATTCACTAAAAATCTGAGTTGGAGCCAACGGCACAAGACAGGCTGGCAGGAGGAAAACAACCCCAAGATATTTAATCGAACGTTTATTGCTGGGCAACTGAGGATTTTTCACGTTAACCCTTTATTGGATTGAAATTACAGTTCTTAGTCATCGGTGCAAGCTGTGATTTGTAATGAATCTCTTCTTACCCCTGGTTTAACTCTCCCCTGTCTCAAAGTCTGAAGAAGGGTCTTGACCTGAGATGTCACCTATTCCATTTCTCCAGAGGTGTTGCCTGACCCACTGAGTTACTCCAGCATTTTGTGTCTATCAGAGGCGTAAACCAGCACCTGCAGTTCCTTCATGCAGAGGTAGAATTCATTTGTACATGGAGAATAAACCCAAGTGCCTCAAGTGAGATTAAGGCGTGTTGACTGATTTTCATTTATCCCCCCCCCCCCCCCCCCCCCCCCCCCCCCCCCCCCCCAGCATCCAAGGGGTTATCATGGTTGGTCAGCCTGCAGCTTTGGAGGTTGCAGGAGAGGGGAGAGAGTTGAATTCCGTTTTTTGTAACGAACAGTGATGAGAAGGAGCGGGGGGTGAAGCAGGGAGCATGAGCATCCTGTGAATTTAGGAATTACGCGCTAACTCTTCCCGTGGCAGTGTGGCACACCCTCATTACCGCATTACCGCAGTGGCGTGTCAGTCTAGGATGGTGCAAGACTTGCATCCATAACCTTCAGATTCAAACTGGAAGAGTGCTGTACACATGAACGGGAGCAGCCCGGTGGCGCAGCGGTAGAGTTGCTGTTGTACAGCGCCAGAGATCCGGGTTCAACCCTGACTACGGGCGCTGTCTGTACGGAGTTTGTACCTTCTCCCCGTGAACTGCGTGGGTTTTCTCCAGGTGCTCCGGTTTCCACCCACACTCCAAAGAACTACAGACGTAGGTTAATTGGATTGGTATAAAAATATATATTGTCCTCAGTGTGTTTAGGGTAGAGTTGTTAAATTTGCATGGATTGCTGGTCGGCGTGGACTCAGTGGGCTGAAGGCCCATTTCCACGATGTATCTCCAAATTAAACTAAACTAAACTAAGCTTGTAGGCAGTGTGCAGCACACATCAACACAAAAGGACATACCTTTAGAATGGAGAGGAGGTGGAATTTCTTCAGCCAGAGGGTAGTGAATCTGTGGAATTTGTTGCCACAGACGGTGGTGGAGGGAGGCCAAGTTGCTGGGTATTTTTCAAGTGGAGATTGATAGGTGACAAAGTGCTGCATCTCTGGAGATAGGTAGGCTCTCGATTAATATGTTTGTCAAAGGTTACAGGGAGAACCTTGGAGCGCAGAAGGTTAAGGGGGGACTTGATAGAGGTCTTTAAAATGATGAGAGGGATAGACAGAGTTGATGTGGATAAGCTTTTCCCACTGAGAATAGGGAAGATTCAAACAAGGGGACATGACTTGAGAATTAAGGAACAGAAGTTTAGTGGTAACATGAGGTGGAACTTCTTTACTCAGAGAGTGGTAGCGGTGTGGAATGAGCTTCCAGTGAAGGTGGTGGAGGCAGGTTCGACTTTATCATTTAAAAATAAATTGGATAGGTATATGGACGGGAAAGGAATGGAGGGTTATGGTCTGAGTGCATGGGACTAGGGAAAAATAGGTGTTCGGCACGGACTAGAAGGGCCGAGATGTCCTGTTTTCCCTGCTGTCATTGTTATATGGTTATATGGAGAAGGCAGGAAGTGGGGTTGCGAATGAAAAATAGATCAGCCATGATCAAATGCCGGAATGGACTTAATGGGCCGAATGGCCTAATTCTATGCCTATGTTTTATGATCTGATGGTCTTATGAACTGTTGGCTGGGAACTAAGTGAGATAAATGATGACACACAACTGATTTATCAACGATACAAGATTATAAATTCCCCATTCCACCCAAGTGGACTTTGTGTTTATGCTCTAAACACCTCCTTGTGTCACCTTTTTATCCGACCCACCAGTATCTCCTCTTTGTTCCTTCCTCCCCGTTCTTATCCAGACTCTCCTTGGTCATAATAAGCCAAGTAAAGTTTGGCTTTGGATTTTAGCGGCTACGTTCTTGACAACAGTCAGTGCAACCCAGCACTGGAAACTTCAATGGAAACAAGATTTTTCTGAAATGAGTCACTGAAAAATGTACAAAGTGTGGCCAAAACCTCAGAGTTAATGGATACAATTAGCTAAAGTACTTCTAATCCGCTTGTTCCATTATATTTATTGCTTTGGGTAGTAGCTGCCACTTGCAATGAGATACAATGGGCATCAAACAAAACAAGTCGCTAGCCTTCCTTCTTGTCTCCTCACTGAGTCTGTTGATGAAATTGGGGCGATGGTGCTGTTCCACCAACTCCCTCTGCTGTCCCTCAGAGGGGAAATACTAGCCAGTCTTCCCATCCCCCATCACTGAAGCTTCCCCCCACCCTCCCCCGATCCCAATGGTTCACCTCAGGTAGACACAAAATGCCTGAGTCAGACTGTGCCCTCTGGTCCTACACTCTCCCACTAGTGAAAACATCCTCTCCACATCCACGCTATCCTTTCATTATTCAGAATTAGACCATTCGGCCCATCAAGTCTACTGTGCCATTCAATCATGGCTGATCTATCTTTCCATCTCAACCCCATTCTCCTGCCGTCTCCCCAGAACCCTAAACACCCATATTAATCAAGAATCTGTCTATCTCTGCCTTCAAATTATCCAATGATTTGGCCTCCACAGCCGTCTATGGCAATGAATTCCACAGATTCACCACCCTCTGACTAAAGAAATTCCTCCTCATCTCCTTTCTAAACGTATGTCCTTTTATTCTGAGGCTGTGGCCCCCGGATCCTAGACTCTCCCACTAGTGGAAACATCCTCTCCACGTCCACTCTATCCAGGCCTTTCACTATTCAGTAAATTTGAATGACGTCCCTCCCCTCATCCTTATAAACTGCTGTGTCATCGTAAACTTGCTGTGTCATCATCTATTACACAATTGCCATTGTTAATACATTTAAGTAACAAGCCCACAGGTTTTGTAGAACTATCGTACGAGATTCAAGACTCCCTGATTTGTATTCAATTCTGGTCACCATTCTCGTTTGAGTTTTGAATGTTATCCCCATACCAACATCATTCACATGAATTTTGCACCAAAGTGATAACTACAAGGCTATAGAGTTTCTTCATCGACGGCCTATACTGCTGAAGATAGACACAAAGTGCTGGAGTAACTCAGCAGGTCGGGCAGCATCTCTGGAGAAAAGGAATAGGTGACGTTTCGGGTCGGGACCCTTCTTGTGATCGAGAGCGAGAGGAGAGGGAAACCAGAGGTGTGGGAAGGCACAGACAAAAAATCAGAGCTGCCACCAGTGGCCCAGGAGCCCACAATGGTCCATTGTTGGCTGTGGAAGAGGTGATAATGAAGGGGTACGAACGGTGAAACTAGCAGGATGTCTAGGGTGGGGAGGGATGGATGGAGAGAGAGGGAATGCAAGGGTTACTTGGATAGAGAAATCAATAATCATACCGCTGGGTATTAATCTGCCGAAGTGAAATATGAGGAGCGCATCCTCCAATTAACATTGGCCTTCACTCTTGCTTGTTGACACTTGAGGGGTGGCAGGTCCCGGGGGAACCTCCCGTCCTCTGGTGGGAGGAGGAAAAACTAGTTGGCATCTGTCCATAGCAACCGTAACCCCTTGCCCTTAGACCCCACACTAGACTTGACACTAAGTTGGGCCAGTGTGGGACGTGGCTACAGTCCATAGTCTACGGCCAGTTAGTGCTAAACCTGGCACAGTCGACTCTCTTCTCCTGAACCCTGTTTATAATGTCTGGAGGTTCCCAACGTCTATTTCCCAGCAGCTAAAGAATTGAGGTTCGCAGGAGCGCTGGGTCTAACCCCTCTGGAGAGACTCTGTTCAGACTCTGTAAACAGTCTCAAGAAGGGTCTCCACCCGAAACGTCTACAGAGACGCTGCCTGTCCCGGTGAGTTAGTCCAGCGTTTTGTGTCTATCTTGGGTGCAAACCAGCTTCTGCAGTTCCTACCCACACATACTCCTGTTTAAAGTGCCGTTCTCAGTGGTAAACTATTGCAGCAAGCGGGCCATGCTGTAGAAGTGCTGGGTGTATGATTCACTTGTCGTCTGCGCCATCCCTCAGTGAAAACGCCAGGGCAGACTGATTTAGCAACTGAGGATCAGTCCTATCTAACTTCAGTCTTTCCGTTTAGAGATACAGCATGGAACCAGGCCCTTCGGCCCACCGAGTCCACGCCAACCAGCGATCACCCCGTACGCTGACACTGTCCTACACACTAGGGACATTTTACAATGATACCAAAGCCAATTAACCTACCTATCCGCGTGTCTTTGGAGTGCGGGAGGAAACCGGAGCATCTGAAGAAAACCCACCCAGTCACAGGGAGAACGTGCAAACTCCACGCAGACAGTACCACTGGTCAGGATCCAACCCGGATCTCTGGCGCTGTGAGGCAGCAGTTTTGCCGTTGCGCCACTGTGCCACGCTAGAACTTCCAGAAACTCTGAAACTTTAAACTTCCTGAGCTCACTCACGTTGGCCAAAGAGCCTTCCTTACCTGTTGCTGTTAGAACGCTGGAGAACTGGCCACAGGTTTACACAGAGCAAGTTGCCACATAGAGGCATGTGACAAGGGCCAGGTCACTAGTCAGTGGTATTGAATGAGAGGCTAGTGGCAGCCAAGGATCTTCAGGATCATTTCTTTGTTCTTAGAAGAGAGTGCCCCTCTCCAGTGCTCACCTCTCCCTCTCCCTCTCTCTCCTCCAGCTCAAGCCTCTCCCTCTCCCCCTCACTCCACTCTCCCTCTCCCCTCTCCCTCTCCCTCTCCCTCTCCCTCTCCCTCTCCCTCTCCCTCTCCCTCCCCCCTCCCTCTCCCTCCCTCCCTCTCCCTCCCTCTCCCTCTCTCCCTCTCTATCTCTCTTTGTCTCTCTCTCTCTCTCCCCCTCTTTCTCTCTCTCTCTCTCTCTCTCTCTCTCTCTCTCTCTCTCTCTCTCTCTCTCTCTCTCTCTCTCTCTCTCTCTCGCTCCTTCTCTCTCTCTCTGTCTCTTTCTCTCTCTCTCCCTCTCGCTCTCGCTCTCTCTCTCTCTCTCTCTCTCTCTCTCTCTCTCTCTATCTCCCCCCCCCTCCCCCCCTCTCTCCCCCCCCCCTCTCTCTCCCCTTCTCCCCCCTCCCCCTGTGTCTCACACTCACTCACATTAACTCTTTCTCCTACACATGCTGCCCTGGCCCACCCTAACCCCCACCAGTATACATTACCAGCACGCTATGAACCAGTGATGGGGAGATAACGACAAACTGAAGGTTTTACACCAAGTGTTGCAAGGTGAACCAAAATTTTTTTTTTTTTCAAATTCAATTAGTTTGAACCATATCCTTAGATTGAGGATGAGATTGTGAGAGGAACACCCATCCTCTTTTTACTCTTGGCATTTGGTTCAGGCAGAGATAGACAGATTCTTCATTAGTACGGGTGTCGGGGGTTATGGGGAGAAGGCAGGAGCATGGGGTTGAGAGTGAAAGATAGATCAGCCACGATTGAATGGCGGAGTGGACTTGATGGGCCGAATGACCTTAATTCTGCACCTATCACTTATGACCATACGTGTCACCAGAGAATGCAGCCAGTTGAAAATCTCCACGCTGGGCTTTACAGTAAGTTGGTCGGGTGCAGGGCCAAGTCCTGCAAAATAGGATCGAGAGGATCGATCGTTGTGGTATGGTGGTAGTATGTTGGGGGAGATTGCTATCAATCTAACGCATTAATGTTCCAATCATCCCAATTCAGTTTTATATGGAACTGGTTTCTCTTTTAAATCATCAGGTTTAAAAATTCCTCCTCAGCCATTGTGTTCTTCCCATCTCACTTGCCACTTTTTCTCTGCTGTCTCAGAATTGTCACAGCGGAGAGATTTAGTTTACTGTTTCTCTACATTAATTTGATGAAGATCTTAACTAATGTATTCATAACTACCAGAAAGATGAATTTACTCCAATTGTAATTTATCATCTTTTGGATTATCCAGATTACAAAGAAATTTGTGATTTATTTGAATCCCGCAAGTGAACAAATATTATTAACCCTTTATTTCCCTCGGCTTCTCCGTTCAGTACCATTTATATGATGTTGCCAAGGGTGGTTTGTTGTTGCAGATTGTCTAAGGTCCTCATCTGTGATGGGCTGTTGTTGATTCAATCTTCCACAGTGGATGTAGTGGGACAGATCTTGTGCAAAATCATGCCAAACTTTTTATTAAATATTTCTCTGTTTTGTTCTTCAAGACAATGAGTGGTCTCAACAGAAATTTACATTCGAAACAGACAATAGGTTATGCAACTGGAAAAGGTGAAAGCCAAGAGTGTGTTGTTATCAAATGAACTCTGATAGCGTTCAATTGCTGATAACACATGGATATAAAGGGGTGCACGCACAATGGGAAATCCAGCGATATAGTGGGGTTCTCTGTAGTGTCATACAGTGTGGAAACAGGCCCTTCAACCCAACATGCCCGCACCGACCAACATGTCTAACCTGCCTGCGTTTGGCCCATATCCCTCACACCCTGCCCTATCCAATACAGGTACTACACGGGTTTTACATGCTGCTGAAATGGGACTAGTGTAGATGGGACATGTAGGTTGGCATGGGCAAGTTGGGCCGAAGGGCCTGTTTCCACATTGTGTGACTCCGTGACTCAACATTGCAGGAGTACCCACAGTAAATTCAGACTGATCAGAGCACCAATGTATCTGTACTGTGGTGGGAATCCATAATGGGGTGGGGGTCTATATTGCAAAGTTGTAAGAGGCGTAGTTAAGATAGACAGCCAGAACCTTTATCACAGGGGTGGAAATGTCAAAGACAATGAGTTATAGCTCTCAAGGCAAACAGAATCAAGGGATATGGGGAGAGAGCAGGAACAGGGTACTGATTTTGGATGATCAGCCATGATCATATTGAATGGCAGTACTGGCTTGAAGGGCCAAATGGCCTACTCCTGCACCTAATTTCTATGTTCCTATTTTCCTACTAGAGTGCATGGCTTTAAGGTGAGAGGGACTATGGCGCTGTAATGGGCTTGTCCCACTTAGGTGATTTTTTTCGGCGACTGTCATAGTCGTAGCAGGTCTCCAGAAAAACGGCAACTGGACCAATGGGCCTGTCCCACTTAGGTGATTTTTGAGGCGACTGTTGGCGAATACGACATTGAAATTCACCGAAGTCAGCACCGGCGACAACCTACGTCACCTGGTGACAACCAATGGCATCCTGGTGACTGCCTACATTAACCTGGCGACAACCTATGACAGCACCTACATCAAGCTACACTCATTTGGCGTCAAACCCAAGGTCGCCACTGTCGCTGAAAATGTTTCAACACGTTGAAAATTTTTTGCCGACCAGAAAGACACTGTGACTTTGGGCGACTGAGGAGAATACTCACGACCATACAGGCGACACCCCGACGACCATGTGGCAATCGCATAGTCTCCTGTAGTCGCCTAAGTGGGACAGCCAGGCCCATCATGCAGCAACTCCAGTGCTGCGCCACAACGCGCCAACAATATCTATCATAGTTGAGAGTATGTAAACTTCACGGAAAGCCGCATCAATACTTTGTGAAGAATGTTTCTGGGCAGAGCTGGGTGTTTACCTTGCAGAGCTATTCAACATGATTGAGGTTCTATAACTTGAGAGTAACTCTGCCGTTTATGTGAGAGAGCTTTCTGAAATCAGGTTGTCTCTGTGGAGACGACAGAAAATTGTATATCTTTCTGTTCAATAGAATGTTCCTTAGCTGGAGACTTTCCCCTGAACACACTGATTTCTCCCGTGACCATGCACGGTGAATGGCTGAAGCAGCCTTCGCTGCAGAGAGCCGCAGTGCTTGTAATCTGTTGTGGGCTTAAAGGTCACTTATTGCAGACTAGAATATTGTAATTCACTGCTGGTTCTGGGCACTGGGAAATGGTGGTTCTTCCACTGAAAATCCCTTCATGCAGTTCTCACTCGCCCACCTCCCCCGTCCCATCAACACGAGCATCGTTCCCCAGTCCCCGTTCCTCTGCCACAGATTCACTACCGAGACCACTCTGGCCATGCCCCCCCCACCTCTGTTTTTTTTTCAAACATCAAAAATAAATGTAATCAATTATTTGCAATAATATGAAACGATGCAAACCAATACCAATAAACACACCGCCATCACACGAGTAAAAAAGGCGGAGCTACTACCTTGCAGCGCCTGAGACCCGGGTTCAATCCTGACCATTGGTGCTGTCTGTGCGGAGTTTGCACGTTCTCCCCGTGACCTGCAAGGGGGTTCTCCGAGATCCTCGGTTTCCTCGCACACTCTCCAAACCCAAGACTTGCAAATTTGTAGGTTAATTGGCTTGGTGTGAATGTAAGATTGGTGTAAATGTAGGCTAGTGTTAATGTGCAGAGATCGCTGGTCAGTGCGGGCTCGATGGGCCAAAGGGTCTGTTTCCACGCTGTATCTCGATACGAACTAAACCAAATATTCTTAAATATATGTGTGAAACAAGTGTCACAATCCTTGTTCAGGATACATCCCACCCCCGAGCATTCCCCAGGGTGCCCGTGGACACGGGTATCTCTCTCTAATGACAGCCGGCTGCGGACCTAACACCGGTCAACCCCAGCCCTCTGTTGGTCAATGAAATCAGTTCTCAGGAGAGGAGCTCGATCATCGACCGGCTGGGTGATGGTTAATCTGTGGCTGTAGTGGTGAAGCGGGTAGAGCCACAGATCCAGGTTCCATCTTGACCTCGGGTGCTGTCCATGTGGAGTTTGCACGTTCTCTCTCTGGGGAACTCCCTACTCGCAGCCTCCCATTGGTCAGTTTCCCCTTACCCCACGTGGGGCCTCTCCTTAGTGACGGCCTCCCATTGGCCAGTCCCCACAGCCCACGTGGGACAACTACCTACTCACGGCCTCCCATTGGCCAGTCCCCACAGCCCAGAAAATGGGATGAACGTAAAACTAGTGTAATAGGTGATCGGTGGTCGGCGTGGGCAGAATGGCCTGTTTCCACGCTGTATTTTTCAACTAAACTTGACTCTCAAAAGCCCGTCTCTCCAAACCCCTCCAGACCAAGCCTCTGAAGTCATAGACATACAGCAAAGAAACAGGCCCTTCGACCCATCACATCCACGCTAA
Organism: Leucoraja erinaceus; assembly: GCF_028641065.1. NCBI lineage: Eukaryota > Metazoa > Chordata > Chondrichthyes > Rajiformes > Rajidae > Leucoraja > Leucoraja erinaceus. The sequence continues at coordinate 22,373,655 of NC_073406.1, read as the reverse complement.
CATCTTTGCTCATTACGCTAATGCCATGAGATCCACACCCGTTGTAAATGGCTCAATTGTAACCACGCTGAGTGGATAGCCCGGAACAGAAGCTTTTCGCTGTAGGTAGACAAAAATGCTGGAGAAACTCAGCGGGTGCAGCAACATCTATGGATCGAGGGAAATCCCGAAACGTTGCCTATTTCCTCCGCTCCATAGATGCTGCTGCACCCGCTGAGTTTCTCCAGCATTTTTGTCTACCTTCGATTTTCCAGCATCTGCAGTTCCTTCTTAAATGCCTTTGTTGCATTCGTTTATGAACACATGGTCATTGGCAACTCTGACTTTATTCCAAATCTATTCCCCAGTGCCCCCCCCCCCCCCTTTTTATTTAATCTTGTTGGACACAGTATTCCTCTGACTTTTGACACGAAAGGCAAAGTGTTTAAATTTGCATCGCCAACTTGGAAGCCCGCCGCTTCCACACAATCTACACACCTTCAAAAGCTTACATGTGGTTGCCACTGCAGAGACCAGTGTGTTTTGGAGTCACTCTGGGGGGTGACTTTGAATCCAGTTTCCCGCCCTGTGTGTACGCTTCGCCGTTTAAAGTCTGTGGAATTCTCTGCCTCAGTGGTGGCAGGTTCTCTGGATGCTTTCAAGAGAGAGCTAGATAGGGCTCTTAAAAATAGGGGATATGGAGAGAAGGGGATATGGAGTCAGGGGATATGGAGAAAAGGCAGGAACGGGGTACTGATTGGGGATGATCAGCCATGATCACATTGAACGGCGGTGCTGGCTCGAAGGGCCGAATGGCTCACTCTTGCACCTATTGTCTATTGTCTAAAGGCGCCATACTTTCTTAATAACTGTCTTTGCAAAACTTTCCCAACCCGTTAAAACTTTTTACCTAAACTTGGGAGTTGCAACAATCTCTGCCGAAGATGCGTCGGACGTGACCAGGTTACAAACCCTTTCCAGAGGGGGAAGTAGGCTCATAATTTCATGAAAGTGCGCATATAATCTCCCCCCCCCCCCCTCCCCCCCCCCAATTTAGTACCCTCTTCGGGTTTTAAAACACCGTCTTATTCCGCGTCGCTAAAAAACCTGAGAGATAAATTTTGTTTTGTTTCCAAACTGTGTACAAAAAGTATTTCGTCCCTTCGAATACCTTGCCCAACGTGAGTTTTTCTTCGTCCAATATTGTTCCCCTGTTGGTGCTACTTGCGAGAACAAAAGTCCTCCGTTAAATTAGCCGTGACAGTGTTGTGTAAATATTTATGATGTAACATCACAGACTCAATGCAGGTCTGTAGCAATCTATCAGTGCCGTCCAAATAAGGACCCCCTTCCAGTGTCTGAACCCGCGGGACGTTGAGACGCAAGCCATGTCCTCCCTCTCAAGTGTTTGTTTTTGCATTGACTTCGCGCAGTCCAACTGCGAAAGCCTTTCTCCTCCCGCCTCGGCTTCCCTCTGCACTTCAAAGCCCGGCCGTGATATTGTTTTCGGGGGCCGTAGCCAATGGCCCTGAAAATCTTGAAACAGTGAAACGCGGTGTAGGTCAAATTAAAGGAGTCACGCTCGCACTTCCTGAGTGGCGAATGTGGGATGTTTCTTTTCTGCCTCCTCAACCTTGGTTACCGGGAATGTGTGTTTTTTTTTAAAGACGTTGTTCTCTGGGTTTATTCATGAAAGCTGGCTTGGCTTGGCTTGGCTTGGCTTGGCTGGACACTTGTAGGCGGCGTTTGTTTCCAGTGCTGACGGGGATGAAACAGCAACATTCTCCTGCCCACCACTGTCTCCCTGTGAACTGCCAGCAAACGGCCTGTCCACGGTATTTCCTGCGCTCCATAGATGCTGCTGCACTCATAGAAACATAGAAAATAAATGCAGGAGTTGGCCCTTCGAGCCTGCACCGCCATTCAATATGATCATGGCTGATCATCCAACTCAGTATCCTGTACCTGTCTTCGCTTCATACCCCCTGATCCATTTAGCCATAAGGGCCACATCTAACTCCCTCTTAAATATAGCCAATGAACTGGCCTCAACTACCTTCTGTGGCAGAGAATTCCACAGATTCACTACTCTCTGTGGGGGAAAAAAGACTTCACCCTTATCTTTAAACGGTGACCCCCTTGTTCTGGACTTCCCCAACATCGGGAACAATCTTCCTGCATCTAGCCTGTCCAACCCCTTAATAATTTTGTAACTTTCTATCAGATCCCCCCTCCATCTTCTAAATTTTAGCGAGTACAAGCCGAGTCTATCCAGTCTTTCTTCATATGAAAGTCCTGCCGTCCCAGGAATCAGTCTGGTGAACCCGCTGAGTTACTCCAGCACTTTATGTCTATCTTCGGTGTCAACCAGCATCTGCAGTTCCTTCCCACACCTCAGATCCAGAGACAGTTTCTTCCCTGCTGTTATCAGGTAACTGAACCATCCTACCACCAACTAGTGAGCGGTCCACCTCATTGGAGACTATCTTTGATCGGACTTTACTGGACTTTATCCTGCAACAAACGCTATTCTCTTTATCACGAGTGAAAGATTTGCCTAGAAGTGACGATGATAAAGGACACCGGCCGTTGTTGGCTGTGGGTTAAATGAAAACGAGTTGCAGACAACGAAATCCAACAAGGCGACTTTGAAGCCAGTACAACAACATGGGTGGGGAAGTTCCAAGCTTACTCCTGCTAGATAGACACAAACATCTGGAGTAACTCAGCGGGACAGGCAGCATCTCTGAAGAGAAGGAATGGGTGACGTTTCGGGACGAGGCCCTTCTTCAAACTGCTATGCTGCCTGCCACCGCCGCTGGGGGATATCACTGTAGGGGAATAAAGCATCTTCAGGCCTGGCGAAGCAAAGTATAGGACGCCTGTAGCTGGTACTGGCATTGGGCGCAATGGTCCAGTGGAGGGGGCAGACAGAATCACGGAAAGAAGAAAATGCCCAAGCATTTGTTGAAGAAGGAACTGTAGATGCTGGAAACTCGAAGCTGGACAAAAATGCTGGAGAAACTCAGCGGCTGCAGCAGCATCTATGGAGCGAGGGAAATAGGCAACGTTTCGTCCCGAAACGTTGCCTATTTCCCTCGCTCCATAGATGCTGCTGCACCCGCTGAGTTTCTCCAGCATTTTTGTCTACCTACCATTTGAAAAGCCAAACAGACCAACAGATCGTGTAAGGAACCA